>NW_005803535.1:0-26497 GCF_000240725.1 Microchloropsis gaditana
TCTTTTTTGACTTGTTTCAGATTGTGGTGGTAGCCGTCCCAAACAGTCGGCAACCCGTGAAATCCTTGAAGATCCATTAAGCCGGTTTCGATGTATGGGTTATCTAAGCAGAGCTCTTTGGGTCTATACCAGCCTAAGTTGCCTTCTGTGTCTTGTCCTAGTAAGAAGCGATGGTCACAAAAAACTTGTTCTGCGAATGATTTTTTTTTCCAATAGGCAATAAACTCACGCAGGTCCTTGTAATGAACTGAATCTATGGGGCGGGTTCCAAATCGATAGCTTTCGAGGATCAGATCAACAATGGCGTTAGCATCATAGGGTCGTACGTCCACCGTTTCCAGAAAAAGAGACGCCATCCGTTTTTGAGACTCTGATTTTCCCCCCTGATAGACGGATGATTTAACAAACGCAATATCTTTCGGAAACTCCTTAATGCCTTCTGGCAGCAGAAATGCTTCTTCGGGGAAAACATGATCTTGTTTATCATTAACCTGAACGCGAATAATAGGTATATCAAGCTCGTGCTTGTAAATGTGCGCATCATGCTGATCATGCGCCTCGCCAAGCAAAGCATAAAAACGCATTAACCAAGAATCATCTTTTTCGGATATCCAACCTCTGATTGCTTCGCAATCGTCCGGATCGACCGAGGAAACGGATTCGACCAGCTCATACCATCCCCACTCGTCTATGTGTAGGCTGTCAAGGAACCTAGAGTCACGTTGGTTTTGTTGAGATGGGTTTGCAACCCAGAGCGGAGTCTCACTATTGATGAGTCTCGCAAAGTCTTGATCTGTCAAAACGTTAGAGATCTTTGCTGGGCCTCGATAAAGGTCTTTTGCGGGAGCGTAACCTTTGGTCTTAGTTGGGGTTAAAGCCTCCTCACGAAAGGCTTTCACGAGCGCTTTGCGGATGGGCTCATAGAAAGGATCAAGGTTGTCTTCAAAGTTCGGCAGAACCGCCAAAAAGTCGACCGTTAGCATCCCTTTATCGCGGATATAGAACATCGATTCGACAATAAGCTTTGTAATGTGATCACGGAGCTGTCGGTTGGCGGCACAATCGCGAACACTGTCGCGTGCGACAGTGGATGCAAATGGTGCATGGATGTGAAAGCGAAGCTTAGAGGTTTCTTTTTCGGCAGGGAAATAGATGGAAACCTGGCCATGGTCGAGAGGAACGATTTTCCAGCCTTGCGAATTTTTGTCATCTGTTTTCTCAACCATTTTGTACGCGATGGCGACTCGGCAACTTTTGGTGGAGCCGTCTTCGTCTTTGACTTCAGCCTCCTTCTCGAAACGCAACCAATGGGACGTAGTATCTAAATCGCTGTCAGGTTGTCTAGACCTAATTTCGATATGCCCACTACCATGGTCGATACGCTCGAGTGACCCTAGCGAGCCATCGGATAGCAAGTATTCGGCGATTCGGACGTGGGACAAAAACAGCAGCGTATTGTCACCCAGAGCCCTTAGAGCGCGTTCTACGTCTGAAGCAGCCTGTTCCGGTTGTTTGGTTGAATGATTAAATGGAAGAACAAATCTTGTTACGTTATCGCCCAAGTGCGGCTGCGCAACCCCGTCTGTTTCTGGGATCACTAAGTCTCGAATCCGGAAATGGTAGTAGCCTGAATGGATCTCGGGTGTATCTGTGTAAGCAAACACCGCCTTGAATCCGACGCCAAACTTGCCGATGGTCGTCGGGTCATCACGTTTAGTACTGTTACCAATGCTAGTGATGGATTCGATATCCTTCATGTCAAATAACCGGGTTCCGTCGTGCTCGAATTCGAGGGAGCGCTCATTCAACGTGAATCGAACGGTTGAGGCCTTTGGATCCTCGGCATTCTGGAGTAGTTCGTAGATAAAGTGCGCATTGTCAGGGTAAAGATCTGTTAGCAGCCGTTTGATGCCGTCTTCAAATTTGTTTTCCTTGTTGGCTTTTACCCAACTGCTCCGCGTTTGATGCAGTGCTTCAAAGTTCATGTGGACTCTCCTTCTATTATTAGAACGCCCACCACTACGGCCTCTGCTATGAGGTCACCTTGTTGAGCGGCTGTTGTTAATTCTCGCAAGCGTCTTGCATAGTCTCGCTTGGCAGTTTCTAGTTGTGAGTCACGCATGCGGTGTATTCGCTTATCACTCGCGCTGTCGCGTTGTTCTTCTAGCAAAGCGATCCGCGCAGCATGTGTCGTCTCCAGCGAACTAATACGTGATCCAACTATTTCAGCAATATTCTGAATATGTTCGGCACGTGCCCGTTCCCACAGTTGGTAATGCGTGTCCTCAATGGTTCGTTCCTCATCAACTGTGATGGGGGTTGCATGTCGACAATGTTGTGCGCGCTCAAAGAGTGGCAGTAAGCATGCTGTAACTTGTGGGTTAATTCCAATCGGCTTAAAAGCAAAGTCTTCTTTGAGTCCACGCCTGCACCAGCGATAAATTGCGTAGGGGTAGCGGCCAGGGTCAAGGTCATTTGCCGTGACTGACAAGTTGCATACCAGCGCGCCCATTGGTTCAATGGCACTAGCAGCTTGCTTGACCAAAGGGTGCGTAGGTGTGATGAAAGTTACGTCTCTTCGCTCGTCGGCGGCAGCCGGGTCAAAGGTCAAGGTAAGGTAGGGATCTGAGCCTTTTAGCCAGCGTTCCCAAGCTTTAGCAACTGTCCCCGTTACTTGTAGCTTATCGAAATCAGCCAGCAACTCATTGCGGGTTGTCTGATTCAGTTGCAGCGTAGTAACGGGTTTGTTGCCAAGTGAGCGATGCGTTTTGGTTGTACTTAGCTTCTCTAAATATCGATCCACCAAGTTTATGAGCATCTGAGGTGACAACCAATAACTCGACGCCTCTTTGACCATTCGCTCGTCAGCCTGAGGTAGAGTTAAGCCAAAGAACTTAGTTTGTTCTTCCTCTAGTCGTGCTTGCTCCTGTATCAGGCGGATTTCATTGTCAGCTAATTGCTGGAGGCGAGCGGCTTGCTCTTCTTGAGTGAGTGTTAGGTTTTCTGCAATGTCACGAATCTTGCGTGTAAGTCGTCCGAGTATTTCTTCACTGCCACCTAGGGCTTGACGGAATATGCCGATACGCAATAGGCAGCGCTGATATATCTCTGCGTCAACTGTCCCTGGGGTAATAAAGTTATAAATCAACACGGATTCACTTTTTTGTCCATACCGGTCAACTCGCCCGATACGCTGTTCTACGCGCATTGGATTCCACGGTATGTCATAGTTCACCAACCCATCGCAAAATTGGTAGTCCAGCCCTTCGCAACCCACTTCAGAAGACAGCAGAATATCGAGTGCCTGTGGGTTTTCCTTTGGTAGACTGAATCGATTCCGAAGAGTCCGCCTCTGCTCATCAGGAATGTCACCGTGGATCAATCCTAGACGTACGGGTGCCTCAGAAAGTCGTCGCACAAGATAAGCCAGTGTGTGGCGGAATGTGCTAAACACCAATAACTTATTGTTCGGTAGGTTCTGTTTGTCCTGAACAACCTTGAGGAATTCATCGAACTTGGGATCAGGGCCGCTAATCGACTTTGCTTTGTTAATTAGGTCGCGAACCTCAACTCGAAATTCGGCCAGAACCTCAGCTATTTCCTCTGGCGCATCACCTTCATCTATGTCGCTAATTTCGAGTCGCGAAAGATGCCGGTTGAGGATGTCTTCTAGTAACGGAGCCAAACCAAATACGCAACTCGCCACTTGCCGGCGCACCATGCTGAGCATGAAAGTGAGATTGATATCACCGTGGCGATAGGTCAAGATGCGGGCGATGAGATTAATTAGCTCCGTATGAAGTTCAGCCTGTTCCTCAGTAAAGTCAACCGTAACGGTTTCGGGTTTTCGTGTTGTAAAGTTGCCGATGTCACGCCGTCGGGTCCGATTGATCATGGACGAGAACGTATAAAGATCTTCCATATGTTGTATGAGATTGACGCGTGTCTGGGCGTTGTCATGAATGTCTGCAAGCAGATCGTATGTTTTTTGTAGTTGTGGTTCACGTGTCAGGACACCTTTGCCCCATGCGGTAGAAGCAGCACGATCGAGTGCGTCTCGGACACTCTCTTGCCAGCCCGGGCGTGCAGCACGCGCTGATTCGATTGCCGAGTTGATATGAGAGTTGGGTTCGGCCATTTGGTCGAAACTCTGACGGCTTTGTAAAACGTCGGGTCGCAATAGGTGCAGGAGGTTGAATAGGTCGTGGTCACCTAACTGGATAGGGGTAGCGGAAAGCATAACGACCGCTTCAGCGTTATCGCAGAAATGGCGTACGGTGCGATAGGCCCACGTGTCTGTGTTACGAATATGGTGAGCCTCATCTACAATGACCAAGTCAAATGTGGGTGGCGGGTCGAGATCTAAAAGACCGCGCTGATGGCGTCGACCATTTTTCTTACCTAGCAGTAGCGCTTCGTCGCACTGTGAAAAGGGCAGAATCGCACGCGCGTACTGTTGTGGCCACACCCCGTCGAGGTGTGTTTCCTCAATGCAATATCTGATAGCGTCGCCGTCCAGATGCACGAACTGCTCGTCAAAGCGCTTCATTTCCTCGAGCCACTTGCGCTCGGATACCAAAGGCTTGGGGCAGATCACCAGAATGGACCGGATGTCATGTCTTGCTTGTAGCTCTTTTAGTATTAGCCCTGCTTCGATCGTTTTGCCGACACCAACCTCATCCGCAATCAGCATGCGTGGTCGTTCGCTATGAATAAGTTTTAGGACTGGCCGGAATTGATAGGGCACGAAATTAACGCGGGATGCAAAAAGAGAATAGAGATGGTTCGTGCTCGGGTGCTTGAGCTGTAGAGCAGTCAATGCAGCATTCAAATCATTTGAGTCAACCGACAGATGCGTTGCATTTTGGGCCATGGGCTCAATTTGTGACTCGTAATAGATAGAGATTGATCCGTCATGGAATACTTGGTAGCGGGTTTCACTGCCGTTTTCTATGATGTCTATGACTGCACCAGTAAGCTCTGGGCGGCTCTTTAAACGGACAACGTCTCCCTTGGCTAGAACCGTGGAGACTGGTTGTATTGTGTTTGCGGATCTTGAGGAGTCGATGACCCTGCTGCCCTCTAGGTTGGTCCCAGTATTGATTAATATTTTGTCGCGCATCTGTCGAAGGCGACTGACTGAAGCCTCGTCAGCATTAAGGGTGGTCATCAACCGCAGTACCGTATCAAGATCGCGATAGTGATCCTCGGCTTTTAAACCTTCGGGTGGTAGGTGCGCCCAACGATTACGAATAGCTTGTGCTTCTTTTAACCAGTTTCGGGCTTCATAAGGTAGCTTGTGTGACGAGTTGATTTCATGCCAGTTCCGATCCAGAATGCGCAGCAATCCCGCCAAATCGAGCTCTGTGAGTGTAGTGATGCTTTTCTCTTCCACAATCCTGCGCTGCTGGAATGTCAGGCAATTCATCACACATGTATCCCACCATTGCTCATCACATAATGGAAGTGCAGCTGTCAGAAATTGTTGGGTATTTTTTGCGAGATCATTTAATGCGTCGTGCATCACTACTCCGATCGAGTTGGATTGGGTGACCTGAACGTTTTTCTTTATGAGCAATAACTTGGGGACACTTTGTGGCACTTTTTTAGTCTTGTGTCCGGCAGGCTTGGGTTGTGTCGCATCCCGGCACCTACCAGACAAATTACACAGTACACGTTAGTGAGAACGGTGTGATCGAAAAAAGTTCCAACCACTTTCAAATTTTTTAGTTCAAAGCTGGCTTTACCCAGGCGATCGGGGCGGCCCAAGTGACGTGTATGTCCCGAACCACTCGGCCGTCGTTAAAGGCGCTGTGGGCGTCATACGTCCCTTTTTGATAACCGGCGCGGATGACGGCCGTATACAGCTCGCCAGCAGTGTTTTCATATAGGCATAGTCTGTTCACCGCATCTTTGACATCGAGCTTTGGTCCCTGAGTAAACAACAGCCATTGGTCGTAAATGTCGGTCGTGCGTATCTGAACGCAAATAGAGCTTGAGCGTGTCTCAAAGGGGGCGGGTACCTCAAACACTTCCTCGTCTGGCAGTCTCACGATGACGCGCTCTGGGTTCATGTAGTACTCAACGGGCACCATGCGTTGCGCGTCATCGATGGGGGCACCCATGCGTTTGTATAACTCAAGCAGATCAACCCCGAAGAGATCTGCCATCGCTTGCGCTTTGTCTTGTGGGATTTTAGAGACACCTCTGAGCATGTAACTAGCCGCAGAAGGTGAGATGTTCAGTTCTCGCGCCAGCGACCGTGTGGAAAGACCTTTGATTCGAAGCTGCTCTTTAAACCAATCGGTATCAATTGCTGGGTTTTGATCTTTCGTTCGCATCGTTATGCTCGTTATTCATAGGCAGGGCTGTTTCTTGCAAGGGTGACTAAACATGGTACGGGTGGCATAAGCCCGCAACACGCCCAGCAACAAACTAGGTACCAACCAGGCAATCAACCCGGCATCAACGTATTATTCACCATGTACATGTTAGTAAGATCAGAATACATGTAATAAGTTCAGTCGCTGGCGCTCATTTCTGCACAGCTGTGCATTGAGTGATCTTCCGACGTGAAGCTACACTGCTCACTTAGGCACGCCCATGACGGTCTCGCGTGCCGTGTTGATTAGCATTTCCTGAAGCTCCAGAACCGACGGTTGCATGCAAGTCATGGCTGACGCCGCCAGGTTCTCCATCCACGCCTGGTCGCTGGCGGTGCCTTCTTGAGGTTGGAAGAGAGCTGCTGTGTATTATGGGTGCTAGGAAACTATCTAAGACTTGGTTAGTATGTTGTCTGAATACATTCTAGGATGAGGCTATTAGATGAGTGACGCTCTGCAGGATTTAGCCAATGCGATTGCAGCAGGTACCGATACATCCGACACTCAAATGCTCGAGGTAATGCGTGGCATTTTTGGTAGTCGATACGGGAAACGTTCTGCCCGTGATCTTGACCAACAGGATAAACCCCCTTTCATTCGCAATGCCTACGGTAAAGCAGGGTCAGCGACTGAGCATGTCGCCTATGCTGGCTTTATCAATCCAGATAACCCTTCATCTGGTCCATATGGAGGAACAAGTCTGGTTTGGTTTCCCACAGAAGAGGGCTGCTTAATCGATTTTGGGATTGGGACGCGTGGCTTAAGTCCTGATGAAGGCATACTCACACGGCCAGGGCATCGTCGTCGCATTGCGAGCCTGCCTGCAGGTCGTCGATATCAGCAGGGGGCGGTGGCATTTCTTCCTCGAGTAGGGCTACTTTGACGATGACCCACTCAGGTCCGTCGTCACCTACAAACCAAAGTGAAGGCTGTAACTCTGGATTGTTGTTCCACGACATGATGGTTCTGCCTTCATCTTCGAGATGCTGGCGAACGACCTGTATGCCGAAGTCTTGTAATTCCCATTCTGTCATCTCAATCTTTTCATCGGTGACAAGGGAGGGAGGGTCAACTAAGGCACCTGTGAGCGCATCGACCAGTCCCCAGCCGTCTTCAACGGGCTGCCAATGGTCGTCGATGCATTGCATTGGCATCAAACACGCGTGCCCGTTACAGCCTTTGGCAATCTCCATTAGTCCTTGTTCATTGCCTGGCGTTTCGATCAATCTATCAGCATCGATGAGTCGAATAAAAAATAATTGATTGCCTAAACGAAAGGACAGGTGTTCTAGAAAGGGTGGGGCAAGGTGTGCTCTTATCCAGCCGTCAATGCCATCGGGTGCCTGATCTTCCAAGTGCCTGCCGGCCGCTTGCCAGCATTGCTCAAACTCTTTTGAAGCTCCGATCATTGGTACTAGAGACATGCCACACTCCTTGTCAGCAATTGAAAGGGGTGGACAAGCTACCGCCAAGCTACTGAGAGGCTAATGGTAGCTAGATCACATTGGTATGAGCGGTTAGTGTCATAGTTAGTGTCATATTTAGTTCAATGTATTTGATAGCGAGTTTGGAAGACTTAGTTCGGACAGTCCCGCTCACAGCGCTGCTGAATTCGCATTGAACTTCTCTCCCTGTGGGTGTCCAACGCATATCCATCCACCCAACGCGTCTAACCCAACATATGCCTCGACAAACCTGTCATAACGCGTTAAAAATATCTTTGTAGTTCATCATGTTCGCTAAGTGCTTAGAGACGGAAAATATTTTTGATTCCACGAACCTGCGGGGGCATCTCAATGACGCTTATCAAAATCCTATTGCTAGATTAATTTCCTTATTCGCTTGCTAACTTAACTATCATCTACACGCCCTATGTCTCAGAACTTTAATCACAGCGATGAAACTCTTTGGGGCTTCTTTTCAGTCCCAGGTCGGGGATTTTATGTTCCGTATTATCAACGTAACTATTCCTGGGGAGAAGAACAAGCAGAGAAGTTAGCAACCGATATATTTTCGGGTGTTAGAAGGACGGTTACAAAGCCGAATAATTCAGTCTTTCTAGGCACCGTCATCCTTCATGAAGAAAAGAAAGTACAAGTAAATGTTCACACTGATGTACCGAATATAATAACGAAAGTACATAACGTCGTTGACGGACAGCAGCGGATAACGTCCATAGCAATATTCGCTTGTGTGCTACTGACAGAGATTAGAAAAACAATTGAGCAATTGGAACAGTACGAGACCGATTCAGGCTCGGAAAGTTTAAAAAACCTTAAAGAAGAACTAAATAATCAGCAGCCAGATCTAGAAGAGTTCTTCTCAATAGAAGTAAAGAAGACAGGGGCTGAGCCAACTAAAAAACCTATTGTCATACGCGCCGGTGACGTAAACGTTAACCCTGTATCAGACCAATGGACACTTAATGGCGAACCAAACAAACATTATCGCTCGAACACTTCTTATTTTTTATCAAATTATATTCTAGGTGTCCCAATTGAGCGCATCACTACGGACTCAAGAGTTCATGATGTCTTAACATCTTTCGAGGAGGTGGTCGAACAGGCATTAAAAGATGTCGACATGCATTTTGTAACCAAATTAATTGAGTCTAGCCAGAAAACTGATAGCAGCCTCTACAATTTCATCTCATACCCACCGGATCAGACTGATCTAAATTGTTTGGACGAAGCAACACGTGAAGTCGTCTTTTCTGCAATACATCTACTAGCTGTATGCTCATTTTTTAAAAACTCTTGCAATTTTGTAGTAATTGAGTGTCTCGACTTGGAGTTAGCGTTTGATATGTTTCAGTCATTGAACGCGACTGGTACTCCACTTACGGCATTTGAGGTCTTCAAGCCCAAGTTAGTCAAGGACTACCAACAACACTATACAACTACTATAAAGCGTTACGTTGATCGAATAGAACGAGTTTTTGATTCGGAAACCCGACCTGAAAAAAAAGAGGAACTTACAAGTAAGGTTCTAGTTGCGTCGGCGCTGAATTACTCAGGAGAGGCAGTTGGTAAGCGTTTTAGCGATATTCGTGATTGGTTACAAACAAATCAGCCGGCTCCAGGTGATTCGCTTGCAGTACCTTTCATACGTTGTATTGCTGATCAGGCGGACTATCACTCAAATTTTATCAAACCTAAAAAGCCCAAAAAAAATATCTCTAAGTTTAGGCTAGTGAATGAATTAGAAAAGTATGGTGTATCAAAGACTGATTCAGATATTACGGCACTTTGTATATACTATCTCAAGGATGCTGGGCACCAGTTTGCGCATAGTGTTATCAGCTTATTTTTCTCTAAAATGTTAGCAGCACAAGAAGATCAAGAGAGGCTTTCTACCGCGAGTGCTGAGTTTGTAAAGGTAGTAAAGGCAACTGCGGCTTTTTTTACATTATGGATGGGCGCTATTCCTTCGCGATTTCCAGATAGTGAGTATCGACTCTTATTTAATCAAGAGGCAGAGAATATATCCATAAAGTACGGAGAACAAAACCAAACCGCAGATTTCGTTATTAAACACTTTCGCGAAGCGCTAGCACGGAAAGGTGTGTTTGACGTTGGTTCGAACAAGGGATCGGAGGAACTATGGGTTGGTCTCGCTAAAAATAATACCTGGTATTCGCGAAAGGCTGTTTGTCGTTTTGCTCTTTTCGTTGCATCTCACGATGCTGCGCCCAGTACTGTTGCTGGTGAAGAGGGTCTTCTAGTGGATGCGAAACCCGATTCATATGCTCTGTTGAATTGTAAAAAGTGGTACTCAAGTGATTATGAGGTCATCGAACATATTGCAACACGCGAAAGACCCAAAAATATTAAGTTTGAATCGCATTTCGATGACCGCATTTACCCTGGAAATTACTCGATAGTGGATCGACTAGGTAACCTCACGCTCTTATCTAACCAAGTTAACGCCTCTATTTACTCAGAGTGGCCTGATAAGGTTTTTTATTATTGGAGTCTGACTGCCCCAAATCATGCTACACAGAGTCCGTCAGCAAACCATCTAAAGAGCAAGCTACAGATCGAGAAATTGCCCCCTCAATTAGAGCAACTTAGTAGTACGTCAAATTTTTTAGTACCCATTGCGCCACTTGCCTACAGAGGGGGATTGGGTCTGAAGTTTGACAAGGATTTTATTGACTCTCGGTCGGAGAATCTTTGCCGCCGAGTTTATTGTAAGCTGGTTGCATGGCTTTGAATTCGGTCAAGGCTTTTAGATTAGCCGGGAGCCGAGGACCAAAGTGGTTACTTGTGACACACGAGGCAAGCCCCGCCGCCTTCGTCCTCTAGGAAAATGTCATCAATATCTTCATGGATCATGATGACTGGTCTGAGGGGGTTAGGCTTAATTGATGCTTGGTGACGAGCCTTGCGTTTTTCGAAGTCGTCTTTGATCTGCTGTATACGCTCGGGCCTTTCTAAGTCATTTAACGACTCGCCCTGTGACCAAGTAAACGGCGAGTCGTTATCAATTGCGAGTTTTTCGTAGCGTTTGGCTTCTTCAAATGCGTCCGGATGGCGTTCCTTCAAGCGAACCCATTCGATTTTTTGCTGAAAGAAGCAGAATGTGCAACCGCTGCGCGATCTCCACTCGTAATACTTTGGTAGCCCCAATCCGGAAGCATCGAGTAAGTCGTAAACACCCGCCTTGTCCACGCCGTGTTCTCTGAAGGGAAGCTTAACCATCAGGTTTTCATGTTGAGAGACCAGCCCTTCGCGATGGTCCTCGTCTGCGCGGATAGCTACATAACTGTAGACCTTGTCACCCGCGTCGAGCCAAGGTTGTACCCATTTTTTGAACGGAAGTAGCTTTAATTGGCGGGTGCACCAGCGCGTTCTAGCGCTTGGTAAGAAGTGGCCGTATTCACGTAACCAAAAATCAAAATCACGATGGGGATCAAGCCTAAGAATTGGTTTGCCCAACTCTCCCTCTAGCCGAGCGAGAAACTCATAGACTTCAGGTAGCTCTTTACCTGTGTCGGTAAAGAAGTAGTCTATATCGAGTTCAGGATAGGTGCGTCGCATGAACACGGCAAGTGCGGCACTATCCTTGCCTCCGGAAATACCTAGAACGTGTCGGTCAGCCATTTTCTGTTTCGCTCCTACTCGATTCCAGTTGTTTGTAGATTTTCGCACCTGCCTCTGCGATTGCAGCTAGCAAGACTTCTGGTTTAGTGGTTTCTGCAAAGCTAGCGATTAGTTCGTTCGCCAACGCCGAGATGGTTGTTTGATCTTCGAGAGCAACATCTATTTCACCGCTTATAGTCTCTGCCCCGGCGAAAACTATTCCGATTGCCCGGCGTGATGATGAGACACCCTTGTGGTGAGACAACGTCTCAATGCGTCTGAATTCAAAGGCCCACTTCATCAGCTGCACTTCACCAGCGTTCAAGTCGTGGTCAGTCCAGTCTTTGGCAGGTCTGCCAATGGCGAGCATTAAGAGGCCTTCAATGTCTTTGAGTTCCCCGTTGTAATTGGCTAACCTCGCCGCAAAGGCGTCTAGTTTGAAATCAGCAGCAACTGCTTTTACAGAGTCCGCCCGCGTGCGTAGTGATATCCGTGCTGGTTGTTCATCAAGCGCTTTTAGCAACTTATCTTCGACGGTTTGGAGCCTATTCGAATAAGCGTTTGTTAGTTCCTGTGTGACCTCTGATATCTGCTTGGCGATCTCCACGGCATTTGTCGTGTTAAGTGCCAAAGGTAGGTCTTGAAACAGCACCTTATGCGGGTCTGATGCGTTCAATAGCATTCGACGGATAGTTTTAGTCCGTTCACTCAGTGTTTCAGTACGACGTACCCAAAGGGGAAGGTTGAATACAATTCCGACTAAAGCTCTAGCGGAGTCCAATGGGTCGAGCGCGACAGTCGTTCCAAGTTGACCTCTAAGCGCTTTACTGAGTTCGGAAAGGAGGGTTTTTTCTTGTCCCTCTATTTGTACGAACCGCCACATCACCCTGCGTGGGTCTTGCAGCCATTCATCTAAGTATGCATCGGTGAGCTCTGGGATGAAAGTATTCTCGATATACAGGGCTAGCTTAGGACGGTTTGCTAGAAAGAAAGCGAGTGCAAAGATCGGCAAAAGCCCTTTTTTGATGCCAAATGGTGCTTTGGACCAGGTTTCGTATAAGTCGGTGAGCGACGTAACCGCATTGGGTTTGTAGAGTATTGCCTCTGCAGCTTTCCAGGCGGGCAGGAGGGTCTTTCCCTTAGGTGACTTGGGATTTACAAACCCGATACGGTTTTCCGTGCTTTGGTGCAGACCGAGCCGGTGGATGATGGTGGCATATAAGCCTGCGTCTGCTGATTGCTTTTCGTAGCCTAGACCTTCTTCGTGCGTATTATTAAGCATTCGGTGCAGCAGGTCGCGCTGCGCTTTCGAGGCTGAGCTTGATACGTCGTTACGGTTAACTAATTCGCTAAGGACATGCGGTGCCTGAGAAAAAAGCGTGTCTGCAACAAAAGAGGCAATCTGCGATAAGGTCCTTACGGTTTGGTTCTGTTGCTGGCAAATCTCTCCCGCGAAGTACCACTTGGTAGTTAAGAACGAGGTTTTTAGCTCCGCTTCAAGTTCGTTCCGCAGCGCCTGTAGGCGTCCAATCACTTCGGTAGAGGCAACACTATCGCCGTGGAGCTCTTTTGCATTTTGCTTAATGTGTGCGAGTGCAGCCACTTCGGCTGCTAAGTGAAGGATCCTGTCCGTGTCTCTTGGTGATCCAATTAGAAGACCCTTGTTCGCATATTGCTCAGACGTCTTCTTGATTAGATTGCGCAGTTTCGCGTCTGACATATTCTTAGGTTTCAATGCCAAAACAAACCCACCGGCAAGCGTGGTGGAAAGTTCAAACTTGCTCGCATATTCGTCTAGTTGATCCACTGAAACTACACTGCGCGAAAGCCAGCGAATCGCGCCAGTTTCCCAGTAGTGTCTACGCGCTGTTACCGGGCTGAGTGTCAGCTCCTGAACAATTTGAGTGTATTCATTGATACCAAGATGCAGTTTCGCCTGCGTCGTAGCGCTTTCGATGTCAAAGTCACTGCCAGCATATATACCGTAAGCACTCGTATGCTTACGGTATATCAGTATTGATGCCGTCACTAGATCGTCTAACAGAGCGTCGAGGTCAGCTATATCTTCGGTAGCGATGGAGTGATCCAGAACATCCCGCTCCGCCGCAAGACCCGAGTTTTCACGAAACATTTCGATGGCTGCGACAGTCTTAACCACTCGAATGTGTGCTGCAGAAAACTTCGATTCAGCTCGTTCGATTGCATCAGTGCATAGCACCCAACGATGACTATCTGGTGAAGCGAGAATTGCCGTCGCAAAGTTTGTCCTGAGGTAATTCCAAAGATCGGACGGGTAGTAATACTGAACCCCTTGTGCTTCCATCTCTTTTAAGTGTTCTAGCAGAGATAGTGGTTCGGCAGACGCTAGAAAGCTAAAGATGCTTCGTTCATTTTGACTGAATTTTTTTCGAGAGATTGGGCCAAGCAATAGTGCAGTGACTGGGTGGAGTGGCCAAGTGCTATCGAGCAGTGCTTCTAAGTTTTCAGCCGAACTAGGCTTACGTCGTTTAACCACGGATGCAATGGCGCCACTATTTTCCCTAGTGAATGCGTGTGGGGTAGCGACTGCTAGCGCCTTGCCAATTAATAACAAGGTCTCATCAGAGCTAGCGACAATCGGTATATCGACGTATCGTCCTTGAACCTTTGCCCATTCTTGTTGAATGGCACTGCCAAGGCGGCTTGCATACTGTTCGAAAGCCTGGTGCAGTATGCCAATAACCACTAGCTTGCCCTTGACCCGGCTGGCAGCTTCAGCAAGCTGTTGATAAAAGCCGATATCTTCGTCATGTGCAGCAGCATGTTCAAGTAACTTGCCTAGTTCATCAACGACTAACAGTACGCCTTCGTGATCATCGTCAGTACTCGCTAGTTCGCTGAGCGCATCAATAACGTCTGCACCAGCTAGTCTTTTCTTTCTACCTGTTTTAGATTTTTTATCCGGTGGTTCGATTGCATACGCTATTTCACTCGTGATGCTTGTACGACTCCCCACGACCGTAATAAGTCGCCATGGCTTTGCCGTGCCGAAACATTTCAGGATGGGACTCGATTTGGGCAACCCAAGAGCTTTCTTTGCGGCTGAACGTACTGCCTCGTCTCCAGCGGCAAGGCTTGCTAGAGCAAGGGCGAGAGACGATTTGCCACCTCCGTATGGACCAGTCCAAGTGAATGCGCGCTGTTGCGAGTCAAGAATGTGATGCGAAACGCTCTCGAGGGCTGCGCGTGCTGATGGTTGTAGGACGAATCCCTGCAGTGCGTCTGTCCGCCCAAAGTCTGCGTCAAGTCTGACCGACCGCAAAAAGTTACGGTTTACTTGAATGCTATTAGAGAGATCGCTAGTCATATGCCTGCGCCAGAATTGTTATCTTTTTCTTGCTCAGCGGTTCTTTGCCAAGCCTACTTACTTGTCGAAGACCGGCGGAGTCTGTCCATGCAAGGTATCCCCGGGTGTCATCCGACAGCGCAGCCAAGCGGTCGGCTAACGCATCTTCACTTAACTTAAACACCCTACCGGGTGACCCAAACTCATAGGCAATCGTATTGAATGACAGCGTCGATTGCGTAGATCCGATCTGATTTTCCCAGCGCTCCCAGAAGTCCATCAAAGCAAAAACAAAAACCTGAACCGATAGAGAGTGTTGAGGTCCGCGGTTGAATTGATAGAGATTAGATCCTGCAGGCAAAATCAAATTAAGGTCGGTTAGCAAAGGTTCGGCTGAGTCTTCAGTTGTGTTGCGAGCCGGAACGGATGCGTAACACTTAAGGCAAACCTCGATATCGCGTTGAATAGTGGTTTTCGAACGAACCGCTTGCGATTCCGCCGCGTAGTCTTGAATCAAGTTCGCAACATCCCGCATTTGAAAAGTCTGTGGGTCTATGAAATTGAATAAGACGTACCAAGTCGCCGACTTGCTCCCCCTTGAGGCAAGTAGCCAATGGATCAGCCAAAGTGATGCCTCATGCTCGAGAAACGGGTCATGCGCATAGTCACCAAATAGAAATTCACCAATTTCGCCGATAAAGTAGCCGTCTTTCTTTCGGTTCTCGCGAATGATGTCACATGCGAGCCCCCAATGTTTAATCGCCGCGACCATATTTTTGCCGACGCCAAAGCGCTCGAGCGCATCACCACCATTAAAAACATCCTTGGCGGCTAGAAGCACCGGATCATCAGCAACAGTCTCACCGTCGAGTAGGTCACTTTGCCTAAACTTGAGGTGATCTACAACCTGCTCATATGCTTTCCGCAGCCAAAGCTGTCGCAAAGGGAATGTCTCGTGACCCGAAAAAGTGGGTTTGAAAGGAAATGAGATTCTGCTCATTCGCGCCTAAGGTTACGTTTATAAGTTTAAGCAACTGGAGATAGTCTCCAGTTGCACAGATTATCATGGATCGACTCGTCGAGACGACCACCCTTAAGCGCAAACCCCTGCCGAGTTGAGGTAACTATTCGGTTAAGTCACCTCAATTCTGTTGATAAAACCTATGAATTTTCTAATGGTATCAAAGGGTTGGTTCGCGGACGGCTTGTGGGGTCTTTGTGCAGCGAGCGATGATCACTGTCTCAGTGTTGAAACGCAGCTACCTGCACATCTGGTGGCTTAACCGCCTCAATTGCCCGCCGATCGCTATCGTTAGCCTTGATGATCAAAAACTTGTGCCAGTGTCGTTTCGCTAGCCGTATTGGATGGCGTGGCGTACTCCCGCACCCGATAATCCCCAACATGCGTATCTCCTCACTTCATTCGCGGATAAGGGACGTCGGTTACATCGATCAGATCGGCAGACACAGCGGCTTTAGTGAGGCCAAAGTATGACCACAGCGTTCAAATTAAATGAATACTGTGGCCGCCTCTGGTGCTTTTGTATCTACTGCAGCTTTCGAGGAGTCCAGCGCAAGCTTGATATCGTCAGCGGTTGCGTTCTGGTTGCCATCGACACTTAATTCACAGGCCGTGGAATCAGCTGTGTGACACATTGGTTCAAAGCAGGGGAGTCTTTCTTAAAGCCAATGTTCTGACACACTTGGTTGTAACCAATTTGAGCCACCACAGCAGGTTTGGATTTAGACGTCTTCAGGACGCAGTTTCCATACTGCTCTGTGTTCTCTTGGAAGGTCTTGCCACAACGATCTCGGGCAGCTTCAAAACTAAGTGATGAGGATGTGGTGGTGGCGGTGGCGTTGTTCGTGATTCGAATGCGCTCGGTTTGTCCTGTACCGGAATTGCTAGCAGTCGATTCAGTCGGTGGTGGTTGATACACAGGCACAGATGGACAGTTCCGGTCGATGGCCAATTGTTGTAAGCGATCAAATCTTGACTGTGCAGCCTTTTCTTCTACGGTATGGGCATTACTTGTGTCCATGAAAAACCACGGGACGATTAGAAAGGCACCTAGTACGCCTAGCGCCACGTTACCGCCAACCTGAGCATTACGTTCGCCTTCAGCTTCCAGGCGTTTGTTGATCATCTGCTGCATTTCGTTCGTGATGGCATCGCAGGACTTGGTGTCGTCCCCAACTTGCGCTAGAGGTACGGGATTCGCAGTTGATGAAACACAGCCAGTGTTGATAACAGCGATGGCAAGCAAAGAAGCAAGCAGTGGTTTTTTCATACGTATGTCCAAGAGATCCTAGTTAAATGTCGGCAGGGTTGCCTAAGCGTCCCTTGCCGTCTTAGGATCGGATTATTGCTGCGTCACTGTCTCATGATGTGAGATAGTCATGGCTTTTTTCTGGCTCGTATCGAGCACACTGGCAAAGCAGTGTGCTTTCGATCGTTCATAAAACAGGGTGACGCAGCTGGACTGCTTTACTGCTTATTCGAAGCGGTGATGACGGGGATGACGGCTACTTTGGCTATCGCGCTTCCGTGATGTTGTGTAGGTCTTTGGGTGTAGGCGAGCGGTTGGTTTCTCAGCAGCGCTTTCGCTGTCCCGGTTTCGTTCCCGGTCCCGATGCCAATCACCACCAAACACCTGCTCACTGACATCATCAACAACCGACTTAACAGCATTGCCAACGAGGTTTGCAACAGTGTTGCGTATATCGTCATCAATTCCTTCACCAGTCCCCTCCTCAATACCCTCGCCAATCCCGTCATCAATCCCTTCATCAAACCCCTTACCGATTGAGTTGTTACTCGATGATTGTTCGGTCACAGCCGACGTGACTGTTAATGTCGCACCAGGACCAGACTCATACGCATGAACGTCCGTAAAGTTACCTGCCAATTGACGGTTGCAATGCTTGCACGTGGTGGGGGCGTGCGTATCCGAGCATGGATCGCCGTCATTGTGACCCTGGCCTTCTTCATCAGGTTCAGTCATTCCATTCAACCACCACGACAGTTGAATCTTCTTACCATCGCTCATCAAATCAAAATCACCGTAACTTGACGTGTGCGTTAACCGAATCGGCTTGTAACCATTGCGTTTAACAAACCAGCCAAGTGCAGCACTGAAGGCTTCTAGCTTGGCACGGCGCGTAAAAACAATGGCACCAGTTCTCATGGCGGATCGCGCGACGAATCCGACCGTTTTAGTTGTGAGGGTTTTTAATTGGCTCAATTGGCGACTCCTGGCTTATGACAATGAATAGGGTTGGTTGATGCTGTGGGTGCTAATGGTGGTGCTGTCGGTGGTGTTGTTGGTGGCGGTGTTGATGCTGTCGATGGTTCTGCTGGTTTTGAGGTGGACGTTGGAACTGGCGTTGGCATTGAGGTTGAGGTTGGGGTTGGGTTTGAAATTGGGTCTGATATGTCGGTAGTGGGGCGCACGGCTGTAACGAGTGCCACTTGTCTGGCCGGCATCGCGGTCATTGTTTGGTGCGGCTCCGCCATGTACAGTGCACCGTGGGTGTCCATTGCTGATGACAGGTTCACGGGTTAACTCCGTTCCTGATCTTTCGGTTTGTTTGAATACCGACGGTGCGGACTCACAAACGTGCAGGGTCTTAGCTGCTTTGCCTTTAATTGGTCTTGGAGCTCGCGCCAGGTTTTGGGGATTGGCTCTTGGCTTTGCTCAACATCAGTGTCAGTTGCAAGCGTGTGAGACACATTGCGTAATACGTCATCAATGGCTGGTTCTGGATTCATGGAGGTTCTCCTGATTAGTTACTAATTTGGAAACTATTTGGGTACGGTTTGCTCTTGAACATGTATGGCCGCTGCCGGCAGCGGCCATACATGGCACGGTTCAGTTAATTGAAGGGTTAGGTCTTAAGTGGTTAGTTGTTACTGGTGTCGGGCTAAGTGCTTAGGTACTGATCCTTGTAGGCTGCACGAGAGGGTACTGATTGCTTGAGGGCTGGGTTGTTGCGATGGATCTGGCGGTTGCCGCGGTTACCTCGGTCGCAGCGGTGACCTTGGCGACAGTGATTGCGCTGGCAGTGACCGGTGTAGCCGTTGTTGCTAGGGTCGGTGCTGGGGCCGGTGCCGGGGTCGATGCGACGGTTGAAAGGACGGAGGCCTTGGTGGTGAAAACGTAATTGATCATGTCGACTCTGTTGTGATGGTTAGTAGGTCGAGCATGATGAACGATTCTTTCGCAAGAAGATATTCGCAAGTTTACGTAATTCAGCAACTGTTTTTGATGGTTCGTGTTTCAGTGACGGCGCCTGATGGCGGGTGTCTTTGTGGATCTGCCGCCAATACATGTCACCAATACACGTTGCAAAAACGTTGGGCGTTGCTGTTTTCGGGGGCTTGTCGGTGCTTGGTATATACGAATATCTTTTTGGTTGTTTGCCCGTTGGCTAGACCGTGATATTATTTCTTTAGACATTTCGAGTTGGGTCGATGCCCAAGCCAACCTGCCTACCCGGGCAAGGTGGATTGCGAAAGCAAATGTGGCTCCCTTTGGAGCAACCAAGCGGGGCGCATCGACTCTCCCTCTGAGGAGAGTTTTTTGTTTTCTGACCATACATCGTTAGACCCAAGCCTTGTGCAGGCATACCGAGAAACACACTACAGGGTCAATGGGCCTCCTGGCCCTCCTGTCCCTCTTGTCCCTCTTGTCCCTCCTCGCCCTCCTGGCCACCGTGGTCTGACCTTGCTCGTCGATGAGCACAGTCTTGAGCTAGCGGACTTGCATATGAAGTACGGTGTGGCTTGTAGTGCCTTCATCACTGCCTGTAACCCCCACAGTGTGGCCATAACCGATGCAGCCAACCAGGCGCGTCATGTCGACCTATCGTCTTATCTGCAAAAAAGTGGGCTTACCTATCTAGAAGGCATTGGACAGCATCCCCACAACGCGTGGCCCGGTGAACCGAGTTACCTTGTATTAGGACTAGCCATGCCAGATGCAAAAGCCTTGGCCATAAAGCTTGAGCAAAACGCCTTTGTTTGGAGTGGTGAGGATGCAGTGCCGAAGTTGGTGCTGTTGAAATAACCGCTGGGGTAATTATTGAGGTGACTATTCGCTGGCTGTTGGTTGAATACGAGGTTTGGTTCGCCTAGCTGAATCAGCTCAAGGACCGGGGGGATTTGATCCAGATTGCCGTCCCCAACACATCGTTAAAACGGCTAAATAGGAGAAGCATGATGTCTGCATTTGAAAAATCCACTTGGACTGAAATCCAGTTTGGCGCTGACCCAAACTACGCCACTTATGTGTCCCTGAGACCACTTGCGACGGATCCAGGCACCGTTGAGATCCGGTTTGAGACGACGTTTGCCAAAGCAAAAGATTCATCCAGCCGGCAGGTAAAAGGCCAGCATTTTGTCGGCAAGGCTGATCTGCGAGCGTTAAGAGACCAGATCAACGAGTTGCTATCTTGCGAGGACTCTTCCAAGCCATTACCTGCTGATCGGAGGGCAAAATGACTGAGGTTCTTTTACAGACATGGTTTGACTCTAATATGGCTGGTGATGAGTGGCGCTGGGAAGTCTACGCCACTTCAAACGGTACGCACTGGTCTATTAAAGCGCGACAGGTTGATGAGAACACGGGTCAGGTATATCGGGTGCGGGGTGCGTATCGATTGAAATCTGCTCGAACAATCGTGGAAGGCCTCGACCGGATATTTAGCAATGACATGTTAGGTGACGTAGGGGTTGTATGGGAGGGCGTCGTGTGGGCATTCAGGCAAGTAAGCCCCTCCATGGCCTGTGCAATAGAGGACGAGCTTGAAGAGGCAGACCTAGCAGAACAGGCTCGACTGGATCCGAAACCAACACCCGAAAGTCGGCAGCGAGACTCAATTAACCAATGGATTCACCGGTCTGATTATCCCAAGAGCGATTCGCCCTCATCTAACGGCATGCTGCGCGCAGTTATTAACGGTAGGCGTCACAGAGCAGTCTTCCAGTATGTCGAAACCTACTATGACGAACACGGTTGCTTTCCAACGGGAGAGCATCACGTTGACGTTGTTATCGAAGACCTCAGTCAGTCTGTGCGACCGGGTGATGGGCTTCGTCTCAAGATTCTAGAGGGTGGCCGGATCGAGTTGAACGTGGTGTTTGGGTGTCTTGATGATCTGTCAAAAATGGCTATGACGACAGCAGTCAGTTCACACAAGACGGCCAAACAAAATCGCTGCTGACACAGGGTGACATTGTGTCGTACTAAATGTCAGTCTCAGGGGATCGTGTGCTCCTACTTCAACATCTACCACGAGGTGGCTAGGAGATTTTTCCTGATCTCTGTTATTGACCGCGACGCAAATTCTGCCATAGCGTTTTACAAATCTGCCCGACGCCTCTGCACTTTGTGTACGCGTCGGTTTTCACTTGTAGGATCAGGTCTTCCATGGCGGATGGTCTTTCCAGCCCTGGACTACCCCTAGATCATTGATCGATATTTGCCCATTCCCAAACTGTGGGAACTCGTTTTCTAGCAGGTAGGTAAGACGCACCCCCCAAGTCGAGTTTGGGCAAATCACCCTCAGCAATTGCTGAATCATGCATAGGTAGAAAAATGGTCGTGCATTATTCAGTTGGACAGACCAGCATGCCGGCACGGGTGAACGCTCCACTGCGGTGATGTAGAAAAAATTCGCTGGAAAACGTTTATTCATATGGGTCTGCAAAAGCGTTACAACTTCTTATGACGATGGCAGTTATGGTTTGTGCATACGCTGCACCTATACAATTCACTACCGCTCCAGTGATATTTACGCTGCGCTCAGAAGAACAGTCGAGTTGGTGGTGCGTGATCACTTAACAAAACTAGGAGCTTTCATGTCCAAACTCAGATCAATAGTGACCAAGTTGATACCGATGTCAGTGCTGTTGCTTGCAACGCCTGCCCATGCAGTCGATATGGTCGGTACGTGGGTGGGCGTGGCCAGTGTGGCAGTCATTGGCCCCAACCCCCATCACGACACCACTGAAGCAGACGAGGTCCGATTTGCTAACACCGAATTTACTTTCATTATAGACAAACAGCAGGGCCGCAACTTTTCTGGATACCGATTCTCAAAGAACGGTTTCAAGGACAACTTCGTCGGCGCGTTTCGAGCCAACATGAAGAGCGGTGTTATCGCGGACTCCGATGGCACACGCACATTCGATATGGTGGGTGACAATCTTATGGACAGTTGCTACACGCACACGGTAGCGGCGAACGGTAAAAGCACAGTCGCTGAGTGCAATGAGCTCAGACGACAGTGATCGTGGCGGGTGTGACCCATTTCTCAATGTCGGTACGTCTGCACCGTGGGTTGCTATGTTTGCCATCAGCATGCAGTTTGAGACGGATGGCAATTGGAAATCCAGGTGCAAGTGCGATGGTTTCGCGAATGTACCTGGCGGGGTGGCCGAGCATGGCACCCACATCTTTAGCACTTATCAGTCCCGTAGTATTTTGCGTTGATATTGCATTGCCTGGATCCCCATTGAAGCGTCATGCACCCGAATGGATCGATGTTCAAGCGGCGTTGCCAGCTTAAACGAGCCAGTTCTTGCGCCCGACTGCCCTGCACCAAACCGGTAGGTCAACTGAACCATTACGCGACTGTTGAATGCGCTGTCATTGCTATAAGTCGCGCCTAATGACAGGCCGTCGACTAAAGCATAGCGCGCCCCTACCGAGACACCCCAACCGTTGACTGATTCTAGATTGTTGTGCTGGTAATACGTGCCTAACGTGGCGGTGAGTTTCGGTGCAACCGCCCAACCGAGATCAAGCCCGTAGGTGTTTAACGCCCCAGCCTGATAGACGCTGTTTAGCGTCTGCTCTTTGTCGCCAATCGGAATCAACGCATAACCACTGGCCTTTACTCGCTGATGCTGAGCCTCAAACCCTAAGGCAATCTGCTGGAAGTTAACAGTGCGTTGGTCGGTGACTGTCACATTCGGCTGATCGGAGCCGCCGGACTTTAATTGCCGAGTGTCATAGCCCGCGTACAGACCAAACATCCACAGACCCGAGCCGCCTAGCCAGCGACGACCAACCCGAGTACTCGTTGCCAAGGTGCCTCCTGCCACATCGGTGTTGAGGATGCTGCTGTATCCAGAGAAATCGGAAAGTTGTAAACCGAGCTGTACATCGGCGTACCACAAGGAGTCGCCATCTTGGTAAAGGGGTACAAATCCGCCGGCCGATACCTGATTCGGGGTGCCTGCGCCCTGACTTTGCGCCTGTCCATAAAGATAGGCACCGTATTCGTCCTGGGAAGAGGATGAAGACGACGATGCCACCGCTACCGAACCAAAACCCAACAACAAGGCTGATGTAACTGACTTCACTGAAGCAACTGTTTTTTTCAAACCCAACCTAAACTCCTATCATCTAACAATATCAAGAACTCGTGGTGGTGAATCACGGTAGCCCAACCAATGCACCTTCATATCAACAGACCTGTATCGGCCCACTTTGGTTCCGATTGATTGAAAAAAGTTTGGCATCCATTTGGCATCACAATTTTGCTTCTGGCACTTCACCCCCAGACCGCCAAATACCGCACATCACAAACCGATCGCTCTGAACCTAAAACCAAAGCACCTTAGCAAGAATTCAGAAACCATGGACACAAAAGCCACATGAATAAGGGGTTTGCGTCAATTGGGAAAAAACAATCTTCCCCATGCAATATTTCACGTCGGTGTCAGCAGGGCTCAACATGGACAATCGGGAAACATATCGTGGTCTGTTGACGTGGTCGGCCACCGCGCAGTCGACGCTGTGAAAATTTGTGTATCCGCTTTTACAAGGGCCTTTTAATTCGTGACGCATTGTGTCACGAATTGCACTGGAGCTAAAACGTATTTCGCTTCGCGTTGAAAGTGACAAGACCCGACCGTAGTCCCCTTGCTCAGCGGTGGGGCAAAAGGGGGTGTCACGAACGGAAGCCTTGGCCACTTGTTTACGGTGTTCCTATGCGGTTGGCATTTCATTAGCAAATGTTAAAGTCTCACGCTCGTTTCTAGCAGTTAATGTTTCCTCCATAAGTCCTCCCTGTTCGTGTCGTTGTGGTTCTGCGCCAGTGGTTCAGCTGTGATGGCTGAATTCGCCAAATGGCGGTTGGTGCAAAAGATCGTTCGACTTACAGACGTGACTAAACGGGTACTAGAAAAATTTTGATGGTTGGTTCATGAAGTGGCTCACTCTTTTACAGCGCGGTTACATTGCTGTCGGTGATCAGCGATTCGATTTGGAGCATCTAGTTGGCCAAGAGTTCGATTTGATCGTGCCAGCCTCCGGTAGTTACCCCGAGATCAAGATCAGCATTCAAGTTGAGTTCACGAGTCACTGTGTTTCTTTTGGTCCGATCAACGGGCAGAAGCTTGACTTTGGTGTGCTTGGCCTTGAGCGTAAGATTTATGACCACCGGCACGTGCCTAGAGCTTTTTGTCAAGACCGTTATCGGTGGTCGCTGCAATTACCTGCCATTATTTATTCACTAAACCAGCAGCAGTGTTACTTCAGTGGCCAAGGCAACTGGATGTTAGTCAAGGGTATTGATGATCAGGGCAAGCTTGTCGATTACGAAATATTTTTTCGTCTACGTCAGCTTGCACCGACAATGTTGCGTATGGTGGTTGAGAGCGCTTACGTGCGTAAGGCTCCAGACCGAGGTGCGGGCGTGCCCCGCTCGAGAAAAGGTGCAATACGCTTTTATGTGATGGCACTGAAGATTTTGCGAGGCGACCAGCTTCGGGATCCTCGTCACAGTCACAAATAGGGCACCACAAAAAAGAGGCCCCTTACGGGGCCTCGTACATCGCGGATGCTCTTGAAACCAGCACGGCTGGATCCTCAGCAGAGGAGGCAGATAGACACCCTTTCGAGCTCCGATTTATCTATCCGAGTTCAGTGTACATCACTTTCGACACGCTTTGCCATACGCTTTTCCAATGCTGGGGTAAAGCTAGAGACGCTGCGACTGGCGGGTGAGGGATACGTCACTAAAGATGTGAATGACTGCGCAAGGCTATTTTGACTCAGAGAGTCCTGAAATAATTTGATGTGGTGCCCGGGCCCGGAATCCAAAGCCCCATGAATAAAAGCTTTGCGTCAATTTGGGAAAAAACAATCTTCCCCATGCAATATTTCACGTCGGTGTCAGCAGGGCTCAACATGGACAAACGGGAAAAGCAGATTAGATTGGTTTTGTATGCCCGTTTTGACATGGTGTCGATTTCGCCGTCACATCAGGGTCTGTTGACATGGTCGGTTAGCGCGTTCCGGTGTGCGGGGTGTTGGTGCGCCAAGTTTCGTCTGGCAGTACCGTCTAACAATTGTCAGCCTGCCTTACTGTAATTAATTTAGGGTGTGTGAGCGCGAGCTGACTGCGCTTTAGGCGGCCAATCAGCATTAAAAAATACTGTTGAGATCGCGAGTTGAATGAATGACCCTGATGACATCGACACCATCAGATAGTGGCATGTAAAAAATTATATAACGACCAAACGGAGGCTACGCAAGCCAGGGAACAGTTCCTAGCGAGAGCGCCCCATCAATGGTTATGTTGCCAGCAGGCGCAGTTTTGCATCAAGGTTGTCAACCCATGAATCGGCTTGCAGAACGCTGTCTTCTGCGATGAAGTCCCAAATATCCGATATGTCACTGCCAGCAACCGGGCGATAAACAACACGCGTCAAGTTACGCCTCGCTTTGACGTCTTTTGTGCCCAGCGCGCTTAACCTGAGCAGGATCCCATGTGGTTGCAGCACCACTGTCGAGCCCTGCACGAATATCTTGCCGTAACTGCTCTAGCTTAGTTGCCCGCAGCTGGTCTTGCTCGTCCATAAGACGCAGCGCTTCACGTAGCACTTCGCTGGCGGACGTGTACAGACCGGACTCGACTTTTTGTCTCACCATGCTCTCAAGATAAGGGGTCAAATTGATATTCATACCCATGTCGAGAATCCCTGTGAAAACCGTTTGATCAGATAGGCGTATTGTATCCATAACTGTCAATCTTTGACATTTTTGAGTTTTGTATCTGTTTTGATAGCCAGTGACTCTTCAGTGTGCGAGTGGCCCATTGTCGAAACTGCACGCCACCCCGATAACCGACAGGCGCTGGCGACCATTAAGCAACGGATCCAGAGTTCGCAAACTCGCACCGTGCTGGCGGTGAATGTCGAACTGCTGGGTCTTTATTGGGATATTGGCCGGCAGTTGGACGCCTGGCAGCGGGAGCGCACCTGGGGCTCGGCGGTAGTAGAGCAAATGGCGCAGGACCTGCAGGCCAGCTACCCGGGCATGAAAGGCTTTTCGCGCACCAGCCTGTTTGCTATGGGGCAGTTTTATGCCTTCTTTAGCCCTCGCTTTGAAGTTGTCCCACAGCCTGTGGGACAAATGCCTTGGGGACACGTGCGCACTTTGTTGGCTAAGGTGAAGTCGGTAGATCTGGTGTTGCTGTACGCACAGGCCTGCGCCGAACATGGCTGGAGCCGCACGGTGCCGGAATGGCAAATTGAGCAGCGCTTTCACGAGCGCGTCGGCCTGGCGGTAGGCAACTTCGCCCAGACCCTGCCTGCGCCACAGTCTGAGTTGGTTCAGCAAAGCCTGAAAGACCCTGGAGTGGTGTGATCAATAGAGTGTGATGAATGCTCATCCCCCCTTAATGGGGTA
>NW_005803534.1:0-6122 GCF_000240725.1 Microchloropsis gaditana
GGAAGGAAGAAGGAGCGTCCGGAGGCAAGGTATGAAGCAGTGAGAATACCAGGCAGCAAGGTCCACAAACTCCCGCAGGGAGTAAGAGGAGAGGGCAAGGAGGAGGTAGACCACGTCCCAGAATGGGATTTCTGGGGGCAAGGAGGGGGAGGGCGGGGATTGGGAGAGGGAGGCGGCGTGGAGTTGCGCGGGGTAGTCAGCGAGGAGGCTGGCCAGGCGTGGGCCCAGGATCTCCCTTTTTGCCTCGTACAGGGCCAGAAAAAGCCGTTCCCCGGCCGCACGCACGTCTTGGTCGGGACGTTCTTGGGCGAGGGCTACCTGGAAGTCCTCGGGACTCTCCCTCCATGTCCCCAGCTCCGTCTCCCGCAACGTGAGCCAGGTCTCCATCATGAGGTTGCTTAGCTGCAAGACACGCTCCTCGGTGAAGAAATCCGCGGCCACCCGCACGCTTCCTTCGTCCTGGGAACGACCAGCTGGATAGAGAACAGGAAAGGGAAAGTCCGGAAAAGATCCATAAGATCCTTGGTGGGGGGCAAGGAAAGCATGACATGGTGCTCACCGGACTGATAGTCGGGACAGGACAGGCAGTTGCCCAAAAAGGCACAGGCGTTCAGATAGAACTTTCTGGAACAACTTCCAAGACCCGGGTCCCAGACCAAAGCGGCTAGGACGGGTTCGGAGGGGCAGGAGGCGGTACTGCAGACATGCTCAAAAAACAAGTGGAGGAAGAGGGAAAGAGTGGCGCTACTCAGGCTTGAGGGAGAACGTTGTTGCGTCTCAGAGACCATGTAACTGAGATTTTTGGTGATTTTGGCCAGCGCTATGAGCAGGTCAGAAAGAGGCGCTGGCAATGTCGCAGCCGGGGAGGACGCCGTGGCGAAGGGCGCCAAAAGTCCCTTTTCGGCCGTTAGCAAGGGCCCGAAGGCAGAGTATGCGTGGAAGAAGAACGACTCCAGGCTGTCGCGCTCCAGGACTCCAGCATGCTGCACGCTGAGGTAACACAATGTTTTGCTCAAAGTCTTCACGACCCGCGCCCGCCTAAGGACATGTTCTCCGTAGTCACCTTGCTCCAGAAACGCGACCAATCGGTGCAGGCGAGGCAGCCAAAGTTCTCGGTGGACGACGGGAAAGAGTGACCGAGCCATGCTTTGGAAAGCCGCCTTATCGGCTAACAGGCTCTTCCCTGCCAATTCTTTGATCACCCGGTACAGAGTTTGAATGACTCGGAGGGTTTGCAAATCATCCTGCTGATGGAAAATATTGTTCTTGCTAATGGCTCCGCTACCGTGGAACGGATGGAGGGAAAGGAGTTGCTGAAAGAAGTCGGGCCATTGCCCGGGCCAATCAGCACGGACGACTTTGGCGAGCACGTGCGCTAAATTCTTGGCCACGACGTCGTCGCGCTCGCACATGTGATAGATCAGAAATGTGCGCAAGCGTTTTTTTTCTTCATCACTTACTGTTCGCGCCTCTAGCTGCTGTTCCCTCAAGTACACTGCATGTGGGCTGTGGGAAGTGCTGTTATTCGTTTCTCGTCCTCCGCTTCCACCAAATCGTTCTTGTACATGAGTTTCAAGCCTTGTCCCCCCTACTCTCGGATTTTGGCTACCATTGCGGGTATTGTTATTTCGCCAATGCCGTCGAACGACATTGTTTATGCATAAGACGGCGAGAAGGCGAGCTTCGCGGCGAATGTCAGCCTCAGGAGCTTGTATGATAACAGCCAAGGCATCCAAAAAGCAAGGTACTGTCTCAAACCTTCGCAGCGCTCCCTCTGCTTTCTCACGGGCTGTAGAATTGGCCGTATCAAGAGCAGATAGTAGTGTTCTGTACAAATCGGGAACGTGCTCGGGCCCTAAATTGCATGGGAGGTTAGTGTGTGGGCCAGTATCCGCTGAGCTTTGAGGGGGCTGCATCTAAGGGCACATTCGTCGCCCACCCTAATATGTTCGACGGTCAAAGCGGATAAGAATGTGAATATATAGTACATCCGCCAGCTTCCAGCGGCATTCTCTTCTCCTTGTCCATGCGTGAGTTGAGAACCACACTTATGATACATAATCGGAAGTTTCGGGATTTCAAACTCAAACTCCGATTCCCCGAGAGATACCGTTATAAGCGTGCTTTTCACCCTTCCCCTCTTAATCCCACCGAGGTCCGATAGCCATAAAAGAAGGATATCATCGACTTTCACAGTCAGCTCATGCCATATAATTAATCTCAACATAGGGACTATGTACTTTATTTTCCTTCTGTGGGGGCACGCCATGCTCTTTCGTTTATCGAACACCGAAAAAACTGCTCACAAATCTAAAAGGGAGAGGGCCTCATACGTTCCCTTATGAAGGTCTACAAACTCCCGAATTTCTACCAAGCCTGCTTTAGCCCCCTTGATGATCTTATCGTCTTCAAGAGGGGGCCGTGTGGCTGAGTAGTCATCTAATATTTCCGCTCCTCTTATTTCATCCCTTTCCTTACTCCTCACCAACCCCCTAACGATGCGTTCTTCAACGTCCAAAAGATCACTGAGAAGCACAGAAATTTTCACATTTTCATCTGGCGCACAAATGTCCGCATTTGATTTTTTCTCGGCTGCCTCAGAGCGCGGACTAGGAGCATGAGGGGAGGTGATCCTGGCTTCTCCGCTGTACATACTTAGAAGGATGGGCTTCTGATGCTCCCAAAAGCTGTTTCCATTAAATTTCCTTGCCTCCTCTACTCCCCCCTCATTGATTCCCATTTCTTCCTTTTCCAAGTTTTTGAGCCGGTCGTACAATCCACGGAGGGCATACCGTTTGATCCACACTGTGTACGTGTCGACACCTTCGTTCGCCCCTCGCCAGGTCACCACATTCGATCCCGAACCATCTAGGTCTTTTTTACTAAAAAATGGTTTTTCCGTTGATTTTCCATCCCATCCACCGCGAGAACCCAGGGCTTGCTGCAATCTTGCCCGCGCCTCCACCATCATGTCGATGATTTCCGGTCGGAAAATGGGCTCTGTCACCATCGCTTTGTGCCTCCGCGACTTACTTCTGTGCATGTATTTCGACTCATTTCTAAATACCGTGTAAGGACTCGCTCGCAACACCCAGGCGGGTCGCAGAATGTTCGGGAGGATGGGGGGGGCATCCGCCCTGGTCTCCATGTCGCCCATCCTATCTTCCAGACATTGTCGGAGGAAGGCACCGTCCCGCGAGGCGGCGATGAGAGAAAAAGGGAAATGCAGGCGCTGCTGATCCAAGCTGGTTCCTGCTGCCACCAAGCTATAGGGGGAATGGGAGAGGTTGACGGGCAGTTTGACCAAGACTCCCAGGCCAAAAAAGATCCCTTCTCCCACCAGACACTCCTGGTCTGCGGCCCGACCGGTATGGTTGCTGCCAATCTGGGCACCGTAGGCCACGTTCCCCCGTCCTCTGGGCCAGAGGGCGGCGATGAGCAAGGATTGATGGTGGAAGCCTACACAGGGGCCCACAAGGCTGTGGTGGCATTCGCCCGTCGCCACCCCACTGTCCGGGCCCAGCACCACGTGGCTGCATTTCCCCCCCGTATCCACGCTGCTGTGCTCCATCAAAAGGCTGTCCCGAACCAGGGCATGTCCACGGACAGCCACCCCCTCCTGTAAGAGGGAGCGAGAGACTACGGAACCCTCCACTACCCAGGTGGCCTCCTCCCGCCCGGAAAGAAGGCTGCTACTCTCCACTTCCGAATTTTCCAACCGGGCAAACGGGCCGATGAAGGAAGCAACGACGCGAGGACAGCATTGGACGATTGCATCGTGGCCGATGATTGTGTATATGACGGGTGAATCCTTGCTGGCGGTCGCACGGTCTCTCTCGTTGCCGTGCACGGCGTCCACCAGTGCGAGAAGACGGGCCGCGTAGGCCCCATCGGCCATTGGCGCGGAAGCCGATGGGTCCGATGCCTGGGCACCAAGGGAAGCATCAGATGGTGTGTCGTGGGCAGAGCCGGAGTGGAAAGCTTGGGCTAAGACCTCAGGCATCCTGGACGACGGATGCACGCACACGGGGCGCCCCAGCACCTCCGACCCCACCCGGATGACCCGCGCGCAGGAATAGGGACGTTCCCGATCGCCGGCATTGCCCCGCCCTTCCACCACACCGTTACCCACCACCATGGCACCCGATTCGATCACCACGTGGGCGAGGCGCTGGTTGCCTTTGATCAAGACGTTGGGGCCAGTCACCACGCAGTCAACAACCGTGGAATCGAACAAGCCACAAGCCTCACCGCCCGCCGAGCCGTCGACGGTCCCGGCAAAGTTTCCATGCAACAGCACTCTTCCATAAAAGGAGCAGCGGACGATCCGGGGGCAAGCGTCGTCATTTCCCGGAAGCAGTGTATTCCCCTCCACCACCCTGACTTGGCGCCAGTCCCCTGCCAAGCACCCATGGGCTTTGAGGTAATCTACCTCGGGCTCGGAGAGGGAGCGATGGGGCACTTCGCGGATCACTGGGGTAAATTCAGAAAGATTGGGGATAAATCAGCCGCAATCGGGATGAGAAGGCAGGGCTTTCTGGTGATGCTGGCCTACCTGCGCACCTCTGCAAGCACTTGATTACCGGACAGTCCTCTACAGTCGTGCCTTCTCTTGGAAAAGCCATTGTTTGAGACTTATTTCCTGAAGAATACTACAGGAGGTTAACACAGAAAAAAATAGTACTTGAACGTAAGAACGGTGAGTGATCTTATTTTCATTGTGAGGATCGAACGCGCAGCGCGGGATAGCATGTCCGGCTGAAAGCAAAATTAGGCCCAGACCTGTATGATTAAGCACACACGCAAGTCGTTTGCATTTGTGACGAAAATTTCACTGCAACTTCATATTTTGCGTGGATTGTGATGCTGCAAATGTGGTCTGTCCCTGCCCCCTGTTTACGCTCCTACTATGATGCAACCCCCCTTCCTAGTGTTCGCCTGTGACAGCGTAGCGCCATGCCTGTTCACTCCTGACATTGACATTGGTTGAACTCTTCCGAATGCGCAACATGCAATTCCATGTCTTCTTATACTATGACACCGGCCTCGTATTTCGTATATTTTGTCGGCTGCTAAGTTGCGTGGGCACTTTAAAACATTGCGTCGCGCCGGGTCAGGGGCCCATTAACACTCAATTCAATCGTCTTTGGTAATAACACAGGAAAGAACAACGCGCGTAATAAATGCGCGCCCATGGACACTAGAAGCACTGGAGTAGGTGCAAAAGCGGAAGATAATCAGCCAAGGAGGCAGCACCAGGGCTTTCACGATCATTCTCCGACGCCCGGGGCGCCTCCGGCTACATCAGGTGCAGTCACCACGTTCCCAGCTTCTCTTTCTCCCTCCCTTCCATCGAAGCCCGCCAAACCTGAATCCAATATCGTCATTGAGAGTGTACCTGCGCCTGCGGAATCTGCTCCTCCCGCTTCCACACCCGTCACCTCGGAAAGGAGACGAACTCCCCCCTGCCTTCAGGCCTGGAAGAGGGGCAACGCCATGCACTTTAGTCTTACCTTCCTGGATACCCTTGTCGTCACTTCCTTGATCCCTGCGCTCCCGTCGTTGGCCTCTACCCTGACAAGTGTTGCTGAGAACGTCCCCCTTCTCGTGGGGCTGATCGCAGCTTCCTTATTCCTAGGCCGCCTGGGCGGGGCTTTGTGTGGTCGGTTCGAGTGTCGTCCGTCCCACGCGCACGGACAGAGCCGCGACCCTCCCTCCAACGAAGACGGCGTCTCTCCTCCCTCTTTCCGGGCCGTTTTGGCCACAGTGCTCCTCTACAGCCTTGTGTGGTTGGTCCAAGGGCTGGTGAACTCCCTCTCCGTCTATGTTGTCGGGCAGTTCTTTGTCGGTGTGCATTTGGGGAACCACGCCGTGGGCTTGGAGGATGGGGGAGGGCACCCGCTCCCCCTCTTCTTGGGTGCCATGGTTGGTTTCTTGCTGAGTGGCCTCTTCGACGCGCAGCACACGTTGGATCCGTGCCGGGAGGGTGACGGAGCCTGTGTCCGGTGGGCGGGGAATGCCCCCATGGCGCCCGTCGGGGTGGCCGTGCTGGCCCTGTCGGTGGGGACGGGCGTCCTGGCCCTGCTGGCGTCGCAGTGCGTGGAGAGGGGGAGGGCGGGGGG
>NW_005803534.1:6468-6743 GCF_000240725.1 Microchloropsis gaditana
GAGGGTGGAGGGGAAGAAAGACATTACGGCCCGCGGTGATAATAAGGAAAGGAAGGTGCGAGACAGGCATGAGGAGGATGGAAGATGTGTTTTTTTCTTGCTCATTCTTTGAAGGCCCTTCACTTGAGTTGCTCCCAAATCGAAACGTGCACCGTCCTCCCCGCCGCCGCCACGTCTTCCCTCCCCATCATCTCCTCCGCCCGGCTCAGAGCCTGCCTCACCCTTCAGCAGACTTCCCTTAAATGACCAGCGTGCTTTACGTGCGCATGATTTCA
>NW_005803534.1:10090-11933 GCF_000240725.1 Microchloropsis gaditana
GTAGGTCAGGACCCTCCTAGATCCCCGTGGAAGTCCACTCCTGGTGGACGGGCTTGGACAGGCCAGGCTTTTTCTCCTCTACCCATACCCATGCTTCATAAACCTGCCTGCTCCTCTTTCTTCCGAAACGCTCAATCCTTACCAATTGACTCCTCCTGCTCGTGGTCGATTTAGGGCTATGATTCCCCCCGCCTCCACCCCCACTTCCTGTCGCCCGTAAGAAAGCATTGTGCTGATCAACGGCTGCCACGAGGCCAGGACTTAGAACCGCAAGCCTATTGGGAGCTTCGGACACGAAACTCTGTCGATAAAGAGGCGGAGGGGATTGAGGAAAGACTTGAGCACGTGGGCATATGCGCATGTCTCTATGTTTTTTTTTTAAAAAGTTGGCCCCATTCATACTATCTTGCTCAAGCAGACTTCCCTTAAATGACCAGCGTGCTTTACGTGCGCATGATTTCATGACAAGGGTATTTGGGAAGGAATCAAGATGGAGAGGGGGGGCTAAAAAGGTGGCGTCACTCATTATGTTTCTGCCACCGCCGAGCTCAACAAAGCTGGGCGGCAGTAAAAAGTGGCGCAAACAATTATTTCAAGTCCCATAAGTTAAAAGATCTTCCATAAATTCTCCACTGAGAGTGTTACTTTTGGAGCATGCGGTGATATCAATCATCCCAAGCCTGGCGAACAAGCAGCCGTTGAGAAGCTTGAACTCTGCTATTCAAAGCCGGCAAGGTCCACCATTCTCCAAAATATCCGTACCTTTTCTGAGCGCGTGTCCGACAAGTGCAGATTTGGTGGGCCCGCGGAGCTTTGTGGGGTGGGTGAGCGTTGAGAGGCCATGATATTGACCTGTGTCTCTCCCTCCAAGCTGCCCTGCCAGGACCCGACCAAGGAGACTGTATGTCGGAGAGGTATAAGAAAGGTATAAAAGTCCACTTCCCAACGAACCGACACCACTCTTATCGGTATCCTATGTATTGAAAAGTCATGACCGGACAAGAAAAGACGTGCAGGCCCTACGCACAGAAAAAGACCCCCCAACGCCTCCCCTGAAATGCAGGGTAGGGGAGGGTAGCTATTAAGCGAGGGGCCGCTCAGTGGATGCAGGGCCATTGTTAATTTCAGACCGCGCGATTATGACCAAACCTGACCTTATGGGCTCCTAATACGGAATCAGGTCTTTTTTTACACCACGTGTGGTCTTCCTCGGACGTTTTGTTGGTTGTCGGTGGTTTTATCAACAAAGCTCGCGCCTCCTCATATTTCTTCGACAGCGTCTCGGACGTACCGGGCACTATGCCGCCGGGGCCCTCTCCTGCGTTCGACGCCAACAACGCCGGCATGAGCACCTACGGTCCAGCATTTGGAGCATCCTCACCTGTGTTGAATAAAGGGGTCGATGCCACCGGTCGCGCCCGACGTCCAAAGCGAAAAAAGCCTCTTGACCCGACGGCGGCGGTGATGTTGCAGATGGAGGGGGCGCCCTTTTGGACGACCTGGAGGGACCAGCCCGTGATACAGGTGACAAGCACGCATGCTCAAGGGCATTCGTTGGACGGCTGGAAAGGGATGCTATGCCGCGACAGTGTGAAGCATGGGGACGCGTCCATGTGGTTGATTCCATCCCTCTCCCTCTCCTTCCCTCCTCCCCTCCTTCCCACTCTTCTTCCTTCCCTCCCTCCTGTTTTCGTCTCTCTCCCTTCCACGACAGCCGCACTCCTCCTACTTCAAGTACTTGACCCCTCCTGCTGCCAACCTCCACAACCCCGTGTCCTCCCTCCCCCTCTTCCACCTCCGCTCCATCGTCATCCGCGACAAGGAGAAGCAAAAAGGCCCCATC
>NW_005803534.1:13601-16336 GCF_000240725.1 Microchloropsis gaditana
GGGAATCTGTACGTCGATGGCTACTTGCATGGCTAATTGGGTCTTGCCCGCGCCGGGCACCCCCACCACCTCGGAGAGCTGTCCTCGAGCCAGGCCGCCCCCGAGCACGGTGTCGATCGCCCGACAGAAGGTGATGATTTTGGAGCCGACGCTCATGCCGGGGGCCCGCGTGCTTTGGTAGAGGGCGAAAGCGGAGGTGGGAAGTGGAAGAGGAGAGGAGGTGGTGGTGGTGGTGGTGGTGGTGGTGGAGGAGGAGGAGGGCCTGCCAGCAGCGCAACCTCTGTTGAGAACGTCCCGGACCCGGTCCATGTCCGCGGATGTGGGTGTAAAGTCTGCGATGGAAACGCAGAGACCAGAAATGAAGCGACACAGGCGTCAAGGAAGTCAAACGTCAGGGGAGGGATAGGCCAAGCGAGGCTCAGACCGGGGCAGATAACCGGTAAAAGCAAAGAGGCGCGGCAGACAACGCGAGAGAGCACAAGCCAACAAGCTAAGTAGGAGCCGGGAGGGAGAAGCTAACAGGGTGTGGATTCTTGGATGTTCAAAACCAAAGGTGTCGCGTACCTGGGGTGGCGAGGTCCACTGCCGTCAAAGGTGGGCAAGAGGAAGCATTTCCAGGTTCCAAGGCCTCCCGAAGTTCTCCTGCCTTGCGGTACCCTTTCCGACGCAAGACGCCTGGCAGGCCATGAAGGACAAGGAGGGGTTCGCGTGAAAAAAGAAAGAAAGAGTGAGTTGGCCTTCTGGTGGAGAGTTTACCTCCCTACCTTGCATTTCAGGCCAAGGCAGGTCGTAGGTAAAAAGTGGGCGACGCTTTCCCAAAGGCATGCCCCTAGTTTGTTGCTTTGTCGGGGAATTGAAACGTGAATGTGGCGTTCCGGTGCGTTGAAGCCGGGTAAGTTGGATCGTAAACCATCGAGGGGGGAGGGTAATCAGAAGGAAAGGAACATGCCAGCGACTTGCCAGCGATTCGACGACTGAAGAAGCCAGAACAGGAAGAGTATACATTCATCCCCCTCACACCTTGTGATGTTATCGAGGCATTTTTCCACACACGATACGCAGGGCAGCGTGAAAATGGCACAGGTGCCAGCAACGAGTCCATCACCCGATGGCCCCTCCCCCCCTTCCTCCCCTTCCTTTGTGTCCAGGCTGACCGCCTCCATCGAGGCCGCTCCCTGTTTCCGAGTCCCATTAATGTGGGGTATAGCCTGTGGCATTGCCGCAGGCCTGCATAAGTTCAGAGTCCATCGGGCCTCTCCACGTAGGTTACATTTGTCCAAGGGAAGCGACCTGGTTGCATGTGAGGGGTTGTGTGCATGGGGCGTCCCGATGTTTGCTGTCCTCAGGAGGTTGTCTTGTGTCACCCATCCCCACATTCCCTCCCCGCTTGTTTCATGCGATGACTGTGCCTGATGGCTGGTCTTGTCCTCGTGTGCCAAAAGCCATTCGACGGGCTTGGCGGGGGGCTTTTCCTCCCAAGAGAGGCCAGGGCCTGCCGGATGGGTGCCCTTGCCTTTGTTTACCGATTCTTTTTTAAAGCCGGGACTCATGGCCCCATCTGTTTTTTTTTATTACAGAGGCGGTCTTAAATGCCTGTGACTTCGCTGTCCTCGGCATGGGCATCTCTACGTCGTTGGGATGGTGGGTGTGCATGCGCCGGCAGCGAAAGGAGGAGGAGGAATTAAAGTTGATTATGGCCGCACAAGGCTTCAAGCCCATGGCTGAACTTGAGGAAAAGGCAGAAAGAAAATAACGGGTGGTCACTCCTAGCGCCTCGCTAAGTTGTGGAAAGCGCGTACACGTCGAAAGGAAAGAGAGACCGGGCCGATCCTTGTCATGAGGGAGGCCGTGGCGAAGGGAGGCTGGCTACCCGTTAAAGTGGGAGCCCACCACATCCGATCGCATTCCTCCGATGCAGGAGCGAACATCGAAAGGCTCTTCGCCCAACAGGGCTGCCACGGCGGCGCCCTATAGAACCCGACGTTGTGGACCAGACGGGCCCGTCTCTGCGGAGAAACGAGCGGATCGGATCGAGGCCATGGACAGGGAGGAAGGGCGCATGGAGCGTCGGGAGGGGAGGAGGGAAACGGCAGCTGCAGTTGGGCGAAAGTTCGAGAGAAATGGATGCGTGACTGCTGCGAACAGGTGCTTGTGTGCCGGAATGCCCGCATCTAAACACTGCACATAGGAATAAAGAGAATAGGAGTTCAATATTTTTTTTCTACATTGAAATAAATGAAAAATTACTTCTTTACACGCATGCCTGTTCAGTGGGCTTGCTCCACCTATTTGCATCTTCTATGTACCCTATCTCCCCCTCGACACACACCCTCGCCTCGAGGCGTCGCCATCCCCTCCACCCCCATCATCCCTCCTCCACTCCCATCACCCTTCCTTGTCCCTCCCCGCGGATTCCTGGTCCCCTCCCTCCCTCACTCGTTTCGCTTGCACCTCCCCTCCTACCTTCCCTCTTCATCACCATCCTCTTAAGATACATGTGCAAGTGTGCAAGACGAGCACGGACCCATTCAACCCCTGAGGAGGGCGTCCCACGGCCCCCTTCCTTCCCTCCCTCCCTCCCTCCCTCCCTCGCCCTCATAAGCCCTCCCACGAGCCCGGCAGGCGCCTCGTCGCGCCCGCCCCGGTCAATGGGGTCTCGCTCTCGTGCCAGATGGCGAAGGAGATGAATATGTAGCACGTGATGAGGAGGGAGCCGTGGATCCAGTTGCTGCTCC
>NW_005803534.1:16346-21546 GCF_000240725.1 Microchloropsis gaditana
GCCTTGGTAGGTGTGGATGTATTGCTGGACCGTGCGACGCTATCACCGCATTTGATCGAGATAAATGCTTCACCGAATATCTCGGGCATGCTATCCGAACGTCCCGGGTTCTCCAATGAAGTCTTCTCAGCGGCCTTCATCGAGGGAGGGTGGCGGGAAGATGGAAACGGCTTTTATCCTTTGATTGATCAGCAGAATCCCAATGAAGGCTGCTCATGACATCGAGACCATACCGGGGCTTAGTTACATGAAGGTGTCATGGGAGGCTTGTTGCTTTCACTTGTTGCCCTTTTTCTCCGAAACGTATAAATTAATAATGTTTGGCTGCAGCGTTGTGTCCTCACCCGTTGTTTTTTTGGGATGGAAAACCAAAATTGTATTCTCCAAGATAACATGTATCGATGTCCGGCAAAGCGAAGTAAAAAAGACCAAGGCTACTAGTCGCATATTGAAAATACTTTCCGAGGTAGCAGAACAAATACCTGACCCTTCTCATCATTGTTTTCCCGCGTGCGGTGTCTTTTTGTTGAGATGGATATGTCATATCCCTATCCTAGACCAACATAAATATGTGCTTACTTTATTCAAACCTCTTTTTTCTCGTAACTTTGACATGTACAAGCTTTTAAGAAATGGACGCTTGAGTCCAGGGGAGTGAGCAGATCGGATCGGCGACTGCGTCGAAGCCCGTCAAGAGAGAGATCCTCGATCTTGGCTAAGAAATACCGTACATGCACGCCCGTCAAGTAGGACACTTGTCCCGCTAGGGGCGCACAACACGAGCTTTCATGGCATTATTATCTTTGCGAGCCTCACGTGCTGGGAGAGTGCCGGACAGGGCTTTTCAGATGCGCCTGGAATCCCTGTTCGTAGCGGAACAACATGAACGCAGGAGTCCTGACTCACGCTTGCAAACACCCCTTGCCCACCACTGCCCCATTTTTCTCACTGCCACTTTCTACCTATATTACAATGGTACAGCAGCTGTCATGAGGCACACATGGAGCAGCATCGCCTGCCTTTTTTCGCTGCTTATGAGCCAGAGCACAATTGGGTTTCTTCTGCCTTATCCTTCCGGTTCTTTTCCCATGGCCCGCCCTCACTCCACTCTTTCCTCTCAAGTGGCACTTTTCGCAACAACTGTGCCGCGAGCCGTCGGATTGGAAGCAATTCCAGAAGCTGACTTGAAAGCAGCGGACAAAACAGCCCCCCCATCCACTTTTTTTGAGTGTACGCTGCAAGCATACAACGCAGCAGCAGCAGCTATCAAGGACGGTTACAAGCTGCTAGAAGTAGAATTCCCTCCCCTACCTGCCGCTGAGATGGCTTCCCAGGTAACGTACATCATACGTATTTTTTTGTTACCCTCTTGGGACCTCAAGGTGGTCACTTCCAGCTCTGTAGGAGATCCTTGCCGATCGTGCATTTCCTGCAACGTCATTGCCTTCTCCTCAACCCCTCTCCTCGCTGCCCACAGGCCTCCAGCGCCAACAGCATTGGCTCCGCCAACATCAACCTGGCGAACGAGATGGCCCAGTACTTCGTGCGTGAAGGCAAGCAAGTTGTGATTCTTGTGCCCGACAAGGACGAATTGGATTTGATCGAAGAGGGGCTCGGCACCCTCTCGCCTTCACCGAACGTGACCATCCGCGCCGTCCGCGCCCGAAATTCGGAGTCCGCCGACACCATGGGGGAACTGATCCTGGGGATTTTTTCCCGGGCAGCCAAAGGCAAGGTCTTGCCCTGGTACAACGCGGACATTTACATCAGCGTCATCTCCTCCGGCCAGGAGCTTCCCGATCTGGAGGCTTTGCACCAAGCCGATCCCACCAAGCCCCTCATTTTCTTCAATTTGAACCTGGAAACCCACCGGGGAGACCTGGGCCTGCCCGCCTTTCCCTCCAAGGACCTGCATTATCGCTTTCTGTCCAATATCAAACCCGTCTATTTGCTTCGCACACGTCAGTACGCCCAGACCCTGTCCCGCCCTCCCTTCATCCTGAACTACCAGGGTGCCCTTTTTCGAACATACCCTGGGGGGTACCAATGCATGCTCGACACGGGAAACGGTCGGTATCGCCGGGTGGAAACCTCCCGTGAACGTCCCGCATTGAGCGGTTTCAAGGACATCATAACGCAGGCGTTGGATGTTGAGGATAATGACACACTCGCCAGTTTGAGGAGGGGGGCCTTTAGCAAGACGTGGTGGGAGAAGGAAGAGGGATGGGCGAAGGAATCGTCGGACAACTGGCGTACGTGAGGAAAGAGGGAGTGGAGGAGTGAAGGAAAGGAAAGAGGGGGAGTAAGACGTTGGAAGTAGCAAGAGGAAGCAACTGGAAATCCAGAGAAAGAATGGGTGGAGTGATGCATCTGGAAGAAGGATGCGTCACGACGATGGTGGGTCGGAGGGGACGGGGGGTCCGGAGCGATGGACCAGGTGGGCAAGGAGGGAAAGTGAGGACGCTAAGTCAGGCGTTGGATCTTTGTAGAGTTGATGCCCTCACGGACAGTGGAGGGGGGCCCAGAGGCACGATAGTGAAGACTTGTATCATTTTTGCGGTGCTCGGTGTCGGTGAGACTGGATTGAAACAGAGGTTTGGTTGCATCCTTCGCGTGACCAAGGCATTTTGTGGCTTCCCTATCCTCGTTTTACGTCATTGTTCTTTCATTTGTCTTTCTCTGATACGTCTTTTCCTTTTGTGTGTGTCTTTAAGTAGTAACCTGCGAAAAGCCCCTTGGTATAGACACATTTTTACAACGATCATCATGCCCGCAAGTGCATTCAAAACGATTAGACATCGCAGCCACTCCTCCTCCCACATTGATGAACGCCTGTTTGAACTTCGCCGATGCTCCGCGCGAAGTAAGGTTACAACAGGGAGTAGTAGACTGTAACCAAAAGTGAGGACCATCCAGACTACGGCGAGACGAACGAAGAGGGCGGGGTCACGAGAGGGCATAAAGATGCTGACCGCCCAAAAGAGAAGACCTTTAAGCGCCTCAATGCCGTGGCGTGTGTAAGCTTTAGAAGACATGTTCGAGGATGCAGCGTCCATTGCGACGAGAAGGAAGGTCAGCATGACGTGCACGCGAAGGAGCATTAATAGGAGCAGTGGAAGACATGGAGGCTGGAGCCGGGAGGCTAAAGGTGACGCGGTGTGGGAATCGTGGTGATTGCCGAGAGAATGGGCATGTAAAAGCCGTGTAGCCCGCAAGCGTACCATGAACTGGTGTCTCGGTCCCTGTCGTGGTAGTTGTAGAAGGTGAGAGCGTGGACGTGCCGCTACATGTGAGTAATGCTTCCTGTCGGCGGCGATGAAGCAGCAGCAAGCTTCCGAGCCGCTTCAAATCAATTGCCGCACCGAGTAAAAAATTCGGCATGGCCCCTATTTTGACATCCAGACGTTCATTTTCCCATCAAATCCTTTAGTTTTTGCCCGCTGTATCAATATATATTATCCCGCCGTACTGCGTCTAAAGAGGACAAACGGGAACGTCAACGACGAACGACCTCCTCCCCCCGGTCCTCCCGCTCTCACAAGACTGAGTGAAGACAATTCAAAAAGCATCGTGCGAGAGTCTGGGTAAACTTCAGACATGACTGAAGAATCGTCAGAACGATATGCGGGCCGCGGAGTCTCCTCGACCAAGTCTGAAGTGCACAACGCGATTAAAAAAATAGACAAGGGCTTGTACCCTCTTGCGTTTTGCAAAATCATCCCCGACGTCCTCACCAACGATCCAGAATGGGCCCTAGTAATGCACGCAGACGGTAAGGAGAGGGCGAAGAAAAGGACGCAGGTGACAAAAGGGAAAGATCGTATAGGAAAGACGCACTGGTTCAGGTCTGGGAGTGTGGGGCCTGAACGACGGGGATCAGTCTACCGTGCACTCGGACAGAGAAACTGTGTGTGGAGCTTGCGAGAACTCACACGACATCTTGGGGCATGTATGTATGCCGTAAAACGCTTTTGTATGATGTTTCACCCCCGCATCTTGCCCTGGGGACAGGCGCGGGCACCAAGTCCTCCCTGGCGTACATGTATTGGAAGGAAACCGGGGACCTGAGTGTCTGGAAAGGCATTGCCCAAGACGCACTGATCATGAACCTGGATGACCTGCTCTGCGTGGGTGTCACGGACAACATCCTCCTTTCGTCCACGATCGGACGCAACAAGCACCTGATCCCGGGGGAGGTGCTCGCCGCCATCATCAACGGCACGCAGGAGCTCTTGGAAGAGCTGGGCAAGTGGGGAATCCAGATAACGAGCACGGGGGGGGAAACGGCGGACGTGGGTGACCTGGTCCGCACGATCATCGTGGACTCGACCGTGACGGCTCGGGTCAGACGGAGCGACATCGTCGACAATGCCAGGATTCAAGCAGGTCCGGGGGGAGGGAGGGAAGGAGGTAGTACGCATGCATGAAGGAAGCTTGTGGAGCAGGGCTTCGTGGAAAGAAAGCAGGCGAGCACCAATTACTCTTTTTTTCATGATCTCCGACATCACTCGTCCCCCTCCGCAGGTGACCTCATCGTCGGACTTGCCTCCTACGGCCAAGCTGCCTACGAAGACGGCTACAACGGGGGCATGGGCTCCAACGGCCTCACCTCCGCCCGGCACGACGTCTTCAACCGGAGCCTCGCGACGAAGTACCCGGAGTCCTTCGACCCCCAGTTACCTTCCTCCCTCGTATACACTGGCAGCAAAAATTTGACCGACTCAGTGGACGGGGCGCCGTTGGATGCAGGGAAGCTCGTCCTGAGCGCGACTCGAACCTATGCGCCTGTAATCAAGCGAATTCTGGACAAGCACCGGTCGGACATCCATGGGATGGTCCACTGCTCGGGCGGAGCCCAGACGAAAATTTTGCATTTTTTGCGCGAAGGTTTGCAGGTGGTAAAAGACGCCTTGTTTCCCATCCCTCCTTTGTTCACGATGATCCAGGCGGAGTCAGGGACCGAATGGAAGGAGATGTACCAGGTAAGGAGGGGGAAGGGGCCAGGGGGAAGGGAGGGAGGCAGGGAGGGAGAAAGGGGGGGAGGAAGGGAGGGAGGCGTCGATGTGGCCGGGCCTGTGCCCCTGTCTTGATTTGTCACGCGGTGCTACCCGGAGGAATGTCTCGAGCAGCTGCTAGGACACAAAATCCGCAAAAGAGGGCACCCGTGATTCATGCCGTTGCTTCCCTCTCTCTTGAAGCG
>NW_005803534.1:21556-26427 GCF_000240725.1 Microchloropsis gaditana
TCTGTACAGACGAAGTTGTGGGGTGCGGGGGTGGGAGAGGGCGCGGCGGCGGCAGGCCCTCCCCTTCCAAACTTCCCACCCGCATCCGCCCCGTCCCCAGGGGGGATGCCCCTGGCAGCGGGAAGTACTCCCCCAGCTCCTGAGACCCCGGGGTGTTGGTGGCGGAGGCAGGGGCCGAAGAAGCCGCCGCGCTGTCCACCACTTCGCTCAACATGCGCGTCATGCGCTGTTTCTCGTGCCGGTAGCGGTCGATTTCCACCTCCATTGTCGCTTCCTTGTAGTCACGGGCCTGGAGCTTGTTCTTGTAGGCCGTCAATTCCCTCTTCAAGCCAAGAAGCAGGCGCTCGTACCGTTGCTTTTCCGCCCGCAAAGCCGCCGCTTCTTCCTCCAAACCCTCCAGCCGTTTGTGGCACGCATGGATTTCTTCGGCCTGGAAAGCATAGCGGTCCTCAGCCAAATGCAACTTCTCCAATATCTGCCCCATCAACAAGGCTTGCGTGTCTTCCACACTGGTAGGTACCCCCTTCCTTGGGCCCGCCCCCGTGCTGGCAGGAAACGCCAGAGAGGGCAGGTCGGCGTAGGAGGTGGAAGAGGATGAGGCGGCCGAGGCAAGGCTTCCACCGAGCGGTTCCACAGAGGGGAAAAGCGTCGAGGTGGCGGAAGCCACAAGGCTGCTCAAATAGGCGTATACACCTTGTATATCGTGGGAAGTGCCGGGGCCCTCTTCGCTGATGGCGGCCTGGGTCGTGGAAAACGCACCCGGAGCGATGCCCCTGCTGGCGATATTGGTTACGCCGCTGGCTTGATCATCGGAGACAGGGGCAGTCTCGTCCTCCAACGCGAGCATTCGCCCTTCCTTTTCCTCGGTTTCGCGCACTTCCTCCATCTGGAAATCCGGCCCGCTCCCTCCCAGGTCGCATCCTGTCACGTGGCCAAGGAGGCTCCGCAAGGCTTCGATGTGGTGACCAGCACGCCGGTTCTCCGCGTGCAACCTGTCGATGCTTCTGCTCAAGTCTTTCAGCTTGCGACTTTGTTCCAGCACGGTGGTCTGCAAGGCCCCGACCAGGGCTTCTTGCTGCATTCTGTCGTCCTGCTGATGCCTGCTGCTGCTCGCCTCGCTCCCAGGAACAAGACGGGGGCGCCCGTCGACGTCATTGGCCAGAGCACAAGACGGCTCCAAGAGCAAATCGATCTGCGTCTGAGAATCGGACCTTGGCTTGGTCTCGAAGGAGGATTGTCGACGCACGCCCCGTTTCCACAGGCGCTTCACGTAGGCCATTTTGATGGCTTATCTGCGAGGGTCCTGTTAGAGATTCGCGGGACTAGATCCAATAATCCGCGCGAAACACTGGTGCCCTCTTGATTTCCAGCGGCACATATGCCCAGCCTGTTGCGATGACCCGTGTTAACCCGAAATGAAGCGAAGTGAGGGAAATCAGCCCAGTCACGGACAAAAGCAGGCACCCTTTTGCGACGCCGGCGAGAAAGGAACGTCTGATTCGTTTCCCCGCCTTACGCCGCCTGTTCAGGGATTACAGCCCTCAATCTACGGTACCCGTCCGCCTCCGCACGAGGCAAGCAGGACAAGGGCAAAGAGCACGCATGACGTGACTTGCATGTGGCATGGGAAAATAACGGTGGACGGCATTTTTGTTTGAGAACACGTCGACGGGCCTGGTCACGTGATGGAGCCCTATCACTGGCGACAGTCTCGCTCGATCTTTTGGCAGCCCCCCGGAAAAAAACATAAGACAACACCAAACGGACGAAGGCGACTCTTCAGGGTGAGAAATTCAGAGTGTTTAAAATTGCGGCGCGAGTCTCAACGAGGGCTTTGGATCTTTTTTAGGATGTACTCTTTGCTTCGAACCCTTGGGTGTGACGCACCGCGGAGTGGTCACTGTCATAAGGGGGCGTACAGCAGAGATATAAGGCCGTGCGGGTGTATTCTTGCCGCGCTTGCCAAATGATTGCTTCATATGATAAAGTGGAGGATGCATCGCGTACGTTTTGTCGATGAATCATTTTTCGATGCCGACATGTTTGAGAATGTACCATACTTCCTCAGGATAGAGGAGGTTACAAACCATTAGCACACGCTTGTCACCTAATTGAACCCTGTACGTCAATCACAGATGGTACCAATCGACTTCTATTGTGCTCATTGACATCGTCCATGGACACACCTTCCTTGCCTTGTCTGCCTGAGCATTTGCGAGGTCCTCTCTCCCAGCTCGTCGAAGCCCGGTATATCAACAACGTGGAGGAGGCGGCTGGCTGGCGCGAGCTGCTTCGGGAGGAAGAAAATGCAGACGGCACAGAGGTCTACGTGGCAGCACGTGACATCCAGGCGGAGGAGACGGTGTTTTTGATCGACCACCTGTGGTGCACTACCCTATTCGCGGCACGTGCTCATTTACAAGCCCACCGGCATATTCGCAGCAACATGCGATACATATGCGGGCTCGAGGAGGACGAGGAAGAAAACGAGAGCTTTCCTGATCAACTGTCAGATACTGAGAGCACGACGTGGGAGGACACTGTGTCGGGAAATGAAGCATTGCCAAGCTTAGGGTCAAAAGAAGACATTGCAAAATACATCCTGCAGCACACAAGAAACGCAGAGCTAGACTTGGACGCCATCATACCTCGGCGATCCCAAGCAGCCTTCCGATTCCTGAAAGGCGTGCTTGAAGCCATTCCGTGCGCTGTACCGGGCCTAGAGACGCTGAGTTTGCGTGAGAATTGTCTCGACGGGGCCTGTGTGCCTGCCCTACGGCGGTGCCTTCAGCTGCTTCCCTCGTTGAAGGCCGTATGGCTGAACGAGAACCCTGGCCTTTACGACGACGCGCAGGATCCCTACGCAAATTTGACCGGTATCTTTGACGGGAAGCTTCTGGAGACGCGGCTAGAAATTGTCAACCGTCGGCTGACGCCTGCTTATGGAAAGTGGGCGATACGTTACTTGGGGGAGGTGGGAGAGGCGGAGAGGAGGGAAAAGGCGGAGAATCGTACTGGAATATCAACTGTGGAAATGGATCGCCCTCTCATCGTCGCGTTGGACTTGTCGGATCGGCAGTTGCCGTCCTTGAAACCCGCAATATTTATGACCGAGCTGCCCAAGCTCAGACGTCTGGACCTGCGGGGGAACCCCCTTTTGACAACCCCTCAGACGCCCCGGGCCTGGGAATCACTTTTGTACCCCACATTACATGCCCTCCCTTGCCTAGAGTCTTTGTGGGTGGACGACCCCGTCATCATTTCCATCGTGGCTTCGGCAGAGCAGGGGCCACCGGGTCCGGCACGGGAGGAGGAGAGTGCTGACAAGGCCGATGCCGATTGGGAAGAGGCACTTGCCCGGACCTTCCCACAGCTGGGATGGATCAACGGCCGGAGCATCGTCCGCTATGCCGAGATGGGCCATGGCACCCAGATCGTCGTGAGCAAGGAGGGGGGAACCGTGGCAGAGAGCATGGACAAGATCGTGGCGAACATGTGGCCCCACATGGAGCCCCTCCGGTTGGCCGCGTCCGAAAAATGTCACCCGGAGGTATACTGGTACGCCATGGACGTACCGGGACAACGAATTCGCCACCATGCGTCCGGCAGGGGCGGTCCGGGACTGTCCTTTCTCCCCATGCAAGATCGTGGGGTGGGCGTCTCCTTTACGGCGGCCTGGCCTCGCTGCACGCTCGAGGCGGGGCAGGAGGTCACCCGTGACGTGCTCGCTGGTTTTCCTCGACCACCTGCATGGGACACGGACGGGTCGGACTGGGAGAGTTTGCAAAAGAGGGTCTTACAGGCTCTGGGGAGGGGGGAAGACGGCTGCTCGCATGGTCAGGATCCAGGAGGGTCGGTCGTGAGGGAGGAGTTGGGGGGGGATTGCGCGTCGGAGGGACGCCGCCAAGGCCGGCGAAGTGAGGCGATAGATGCAAACGACGGGGCAGAGTCCTCCATGGCTTCACGAGGCCGAGCGCCGGCGTTTCCGATACCGGTGGGAGGGCGCACCTTCCCTCCTTCGCGCCCTCTCTCCGTGTACACGGACATGCCCGTCCTCGCACACAGCTTGGACTTGCCTGCCCGCTTCTATCTCACCGACCATGCTCAGGACGCTGACATCTTGTGGGCGACGCCGGCCTTTTTCGCTTCCCACGTCCCGCAGTCGGCCCGGGGCCGGAGGCAGTGGAAAGCAACCCTGCCCTTCCTGGGGGAGGTGGACGATAAATGCCAGCTGGTGCACCTGCTGACTCGGTTCTCCCACACACGGTCCCAGCTCTCTATACCCTGGCTGCCTCGCTCCTACTGCCTTCCCGAGGACCTTCCGCGGCTTCTCGATGACTGGGAGACCCCTTCCTCCCGCCCGCCCTCCGCCCCGCCCTCGACCTGGATCCTCAAACCCCCCCATCTGGCTCGAGGATGGGATATTGCTCTCACTCGCTCCCTACCCTGTATCCTTCGGCATTTGCAAGCGTCGGGGAGGCTACTTGTCTCAGACTACCTGACTTCTCCAGACCTGTGGCTCGACGGACACAAGTACGACCTGCGCATGTACGTATTGCTCCTCAGCCCCTCCCTCGTCTTGATCCACAGACAATTCCGAGTTCGGAGGGCTAGCCAGCCATATTCAATGGCGTTGGAACATTTGGAGGATTTGAGAATACACCTGACCAATACTACTTTGGGCCTCAGCGGGCTGGGACAAGCGGACGCGGGAGGCGAGGAAGGGCATGGATGCCCGACGGAGACCGTCTCCTGCCTCGACTTTGTGGAGAAGTGGGAAAGCCTGCACCCTGGACGTGAAGGCTGGGAGGGTGTGCGTCGACGCATCGACAGCATGTTGGCTTGCGTGTCTTCCACACTGGTAGGTACCC
>NW_005803533.1:0-26397 GCF_000240725.1 Microchloropsis gaditana
GGAGGGAGGGAGGGAGGGAGGGAAGGGCAGAGACGGGCACCAGTGTGAGACATCCTAAGAACGATGACCATTCCTTACTCCCCCCTTGTCCCTTCCCCCCGCCATTCTCACCGAGCAGGTTGCAAAGCAGAAAGCTCACGTTCAAAAGGCGACCGCGGTCGAGCAAAGCCAAGGCTTGGGCGGCCGTGCGGGCGGCAAAGCGTCCCGAGACAAAGGACACGGTGCCCAGGATCTTCACCACGCCCCCGATAATGGAAAAGGCCTGAACCGTCCGAACCTGTGGGATGGCCGACAGGGAAGGAGGGGAGATGGGGGCGGGTGCATGCACTGGCTCGCCCTGCCCTTTCTTCTTCCCCGTGCGTGGCTCTCCCCCCTGGTCCCCACACCGAACCCGATACGGTCGGCCCTGCACGGTGTTCTCTCACCCTCTCCCCCCTCTTCCTTTCCCCACCGTGCCCCTCTTTCATAACCTCACGGCGATAGCCTGCTCCTAAAATTGCTCTTACCACCGCCTCCTCCCCGACCACCTTGTCTCCCCACACTCGGTGTGCATCTCCCCCCCAGCTCCCTGGAGCGAACGAGCTACCCAATCCCGCCCAATGCCTCCCCGTCGCCCACTTCTGGCTTTCTTCCCAACACGGCTCCCATCCCACTCAATGTCCTTACCTTGTGCAAGACCGTGTTGTTGCCGCCTGCCACCGAGGCCCAGCCCGAAATGGGTTCAGTGCTTGTATAATGTGCCTCCATCCCCCCGACCTTATAGTCCCCCTCAAAGCGGGCCACAAAGAGGCCCCAATGACCCGTGTATGTGATCAAACCATTGCTGCTCGTCGTTTTCGAATGCGCCCACCCATTGCGGTGGGAGAGGGCGACTAAGTAGAGCGCCAGGGTGAGACATTTTAGGAGAACGGCTGCGGTAAAGAAAGAACGACTTTAAGTTATCATTTGGCAATGTGTCTTGCAAGTGGCGAATAACATTTTCCATGATGCGCAAGACATGAATCAGTTGGATAGGCGGGTAGAATTGTCGCAACGCACAAATCGCGTATGCCCCACTACCCTGCACAGAGAAAAGGACGCGTGGGAATAGTACATCCCGAGTGACACAAAACCCAAATACCTGCTGAGAGAAGAACGTTGGCATGTTTTGGTAGGAGGCGCACGTATGTTGGCCGCGCCATGTCTTTTGCTGTACCAATGCGCAAGGAGAAAAAAAGGAATCGGACGGGTTGAAGGGTTTGTTCTGATTTAAGACAACGCCAAAGTCACTTGTAACCATCTTGTGAGACGATAGGATCTTTTTACCGCACACAACACCTAGTAAGGAGGCTTTCCTCGGTGCACCTCGGACCTATTGCGGGGTGAATCGAGGAAGCATGGGTGTGGCTTTCCACTCGACTTGCCGCCCTGGTGCATTTCGAATAGGATGGGGGCAGCAGTATTTGTCGCTGGAACATAGCCGTATCCGAGGATCAGACTTCCACAATTTTTCCTCCTTACGAGTTAAGTACATGAGTTTGTTGACTGAATGAGACGACTTATGCAGGTGATCCACAGGAATTCAGTATTATTTGGAGCTTTTCTTTGCTTCGAATTGATGAAACGCGGATTACGAGTTTGTTGTTAACCCGAACAACCAAAAAATGCAAACGGAAAATTGAAAGACATCCGAGCACTTTCCATGATTTTAAATAAAAGCACTGAAGCAAGATCAATGAATGGATATTTTGATCCACTCTTTGTTTTTTCCTCCTGCTCTTATGTCCGTCACATCATGTACAACATGCTTCTCCTAAAGTCGAAAACTATCCTTCGGTTGTTCGGGTCTGTCCCTCCCAAAACGTCCATGCCCACCACTCCCACCGGCTTCGATCCATACCCGATCAGAGCAAATGCAGGCAGGTCCGCGACCCCGATACGTTTCCTGTTCAAAGTCACGCCGTTTTCTAGGGACAATGCCTCAAAATCACAGAGATCGACGGGCAACGTGGTCCCATCGATACCCCACACGCTCATGGCGTTTCGCACGACCCGACTGCTGCTTTCTCTCTCCACTCCGGCCTGTTTGGCCGCCCTCCAATTCACCATCGAGAGCCCGGCGCCCAAATCCACAATTGCGGGCACGGGAGGACTGGCTCCCGGCGGCGTCAGGAATAAATTCACAAAATAAATGCCTGACATGGGGTCCTGTCGCATGTTCACGCCTCGGGCCAGCAGGCTGGGGCTGGGCGTTTCCAAAACGAGGCCCAAGTCCCCGCTGCCACTCGTCCTATCCCGCACGTCGTAGGGGTAAACCGTCAAGGACTGGCTCGCCCAGTCAAAATCCACAAGGCCAAAATACCGCATCCACACCACCCCCAACAACCCGTCTACACCGGGAGGCAAGACTCCCTCATTACCCATCACCAACGCGTCCATGTTCACCATACCTCCCCCTTCCCCTGCCCTCCCCCGCTCGGTCGGTGAGAGCAGGGAGACCTCTTCCAGCATGACCCGCGGAGCCGCTCCCCCCCCCGTAGCCGTTACGCCCTCTATCCGTTGCCCGCCGGCCAATTCCCGGACGTTCAAACGGCTCCGGGTCCGCTCGGTGATGATGGTCGGCGTCGCCCCCGAATCGATCAAGAACTCATATTTCTCATTCTTGATCCACAGGTCCACACACACGTAGCTTTTCGGCCCCGGCCCTGCTTGTCCCCCCCCCGGTAAGGTGGAAGGCGGCGTTTTCTGCCGAAATTTAACCCGGGCCGTGTACAGTGGTGGCGCTTCTCGGCCTCCCTGGCCCTCTGTCCGCTTCTCTGACGTGCCTTCTCTCCGTTCCGGCGAATGGGTCCGGTGGTGGAGAAGAAGGGCAACGAGCTCCTCCTTGTCCACGATGCCGGCCGTGCTGACACCTAGGCTCCCGAGCTCCGCCTTGATCACGGAGGCTCGGAGCTTTCGGATTTCCTCGAGGGAAGAAGAGGAGGAGGATGGGGAGGTGGAGGACGGGGAGGAGGAACGGCAGAGGGCGGTGAAGGGGAAGGGAGGAGGACAAAGAGACTGGGAGCGGGTTTGGGGGTTGAAGGCAGGGAAGGGAGTGCAGGACAGGGAGGAGGAGGAAGGGGCCGGGGGAAGGAAGGCGTGGGCGACGGTCGAGAGGAGGGAGAGAAGGAGGAGGTTCCCGAAGAGGCGGAAGGCAGGTGAGGGCTCGAGCGATGCCATGATCCGGAGGCCGGGAGAGGAAGGAGTGCCGGTCGATGGGCAAGGAGGGAGGGGCGGGGAGGGGGTATGTGGACCCGCACATGACGGCGTGGGGTGGACGGCCATGCTCCTTCTGGCCGGACCGGGGCTGACCCTGTGATCGAGCGGGGGGGATTTTGGAACGTGAGCCCAAGAGCGGCGTCGATTTCCCGGAGAGCGTTTCCAGGCCAATCAACGAACAGGCATTACATCCCTTACTGCGGACACTTGGTTGGACGCTCGGACAAGCATGAGCGTGCCAAAAGCAGGGAGGGGCTCCCGGGACGCCGTCGTTCCCATTCACATCAATCATTGCCCTCCCTGAGGAAGGAAGGGAGTATGGGGCAGAGGGAAGAAAGACAGGAGGGACGCTCTATCCCCACCCTGTCCTAGGCGGGGGGAGACAGAGGTCTACTTTTCCATTCCCTTTGCTTCCCCTCCTGCCCCCGCGTCTGGCCTAGATCTGTTCCCTTGCAACACCTTCCGTCCAGTACCCTCCTTCCTGCCTCCCTTCCCCTTGTCATCCTCGGCCATGAGTCGCCAGCATCACCATGCCAAGCGGCCCGACTTGACAATCACCGTCCGGCCACGACACTGCTTCCTCTTTCCAAACAGTGACGCCCCGTGGCCCCCACTTCAAAGGCTATCTTTGCTCTTTGGCCGCGTGCACGGTGCGGTTCGTTCTGCTTCCTGGGCCTACTCCTCTGGCACAATTTCTATCTCTTTACCCTTTCTTTTCCCCGCTACCGGGTCCCCCATCCCCGCCTGACTTGAGTTTGAAAACTTCGTCCATCCCCCTCAGTTGCTTGTCGATTGATCGACCGCTGCTCTTCTCTGCTCACAATGCGTTCAATGATCTCGCCAGTCCCTCTCACCAAGCGGACTCGGCCAGTGTCCTCGTCGTACACCTCCCGGACAAGGGCCTGTTGCTCTTGGTAGGCTTGAAAAGACATAGGTGCCATGGCTTCACGGCGAGGAGCTGAAGAAGTAGGAATTGTGGAAGTCGTTGAGGGTGAAGGTGGTGGAAGGGAGGTGCTGGCCATCGTGCGTTGAGCGGGCTGGGATACGTCCTCCTTGTCATGTGTTTGTGGTTTTTGGGGCTCCTTAGACTTGCGCTTGCCTTTCATCGCTTTTTTCTGCTTCTTCTTGTGCGTATGTTTCTTTTTTTCGTGCTTTTGTTTCCTTTTACGGTGATTTTTTTCATCTTCCTCCCCCCCTGAGGAAGACGAGGAGGAGGAAGAGGAGGAAGAGGAGGAAGAGTAATCACGGCGTCGTTTTTTGTCTCTCTTCCCCATTTGCAATTGAAGCTTTAGACGAAAACGTGCCGATTTCCTGTGTATGTTCAGGCGGATATTGAACGCGTATGCCATGGGCAATCAGTTCGATGCACAGGAGGTTGTCAATAGCTCAATGGGGGGTCTCCCAGTACATTACCGACTGATTACCAATTCACACTTGGTGATCTCTATCATGAAAAACACGTCTCCGATAAGGACCAGGAGTAGCATGCACCATGGTGCTTATGGAGGGAGAGTATTGTGAACGCCTTGGTCACGCTCGTCACGTCATTTCCACCAAGCGCTGGCTGAGCTGGGGATGGACTGTGACGTCACGATCCATGTAATGACCATCATGGCAAACAAGAAAATTAAGAAAGGCACTTCAAATGAATAGAAATGCCACAGCATGACGCGCATTTAGATAAAGCTGAAAAAGGCTGGCGAAAAATTGAAATTATCTCGCTGATTATATATATTCTTTCCCGGATGTCCAATTCTTGTCATCACCTCAAGACACCTTTCCACCCAAATCCCCCCCAAATCCTTCATTTGACGTTTCATTTTTTCTAATGAATCTCTCAGTTATCCCCTATCCTTCTCATCACCAATTTCAGTCAAAATTTAAAGCTCGAGTGCGGAGGAAAATGGACATTTAGGGGAAGAAAAGCTATGAAATGGCGGGCGAGGGCGCTTATGGAGGACTGGATAAGGAAGAGGAAGGCATGCCCGCCGCGCAAAATTTGTTTTTAAAGTTGCTTTTTGTCACAGCATCAGTCAACGTTGATCCTTCGGTATAATTTGCACACGGTGCCGTGGAGGTCCGACCAGAGTCGAGTGTTTAAATCGAGGATGAGATCTATGTGCGCATGGATGCCTGTCGCCACCATGGATGCAGGAGGACTTCCTCTTACAGACAGCGGAAGACCCAGTGGAGCCCTCTCCTCAAACGTATTCAGCGTATTTCGTCCCTTGGGATTGCGTTATCAGGATTATCCTCATGAAACGGTTGAAGGAGACCATGTGCCCCTTCCAAGGCACCGCATATTTCGCTTGTTTCCCACAAATTCCCTCATAACATCGTACTCGACGACTCTCGACAAGAGAATGTATTTCATTTTCTCTTAAACCTGTTACTGTGCACATGCATGTTTGGTCGTGACTGGCTTCTGTCACATGACATCTTTCCCTTCATTATTGCTATGTTCCATCAGTCCTTCGTGCTGTATCCTGTATCAGTGCGTCAACGCAAGCCTCTCTCATGATAAAGCCGCACATTGTCTCCCAATCCAGCATGTATCCTTCTCCTGTGCAACATGACGTCGTTTGGTGGTCCTCGGCCTTGTGCACAAGGTTTCCATGTATATAGCCATGGCAGGCAGAACAGGCAGTGCCAGATTTTCCAACCCTCCCCAAAGCCTCCTCTTCCCCCCCTTCCCGAAATTCTTTACATTTCCGCCGCACGACACACGCCTCGTGCTTTCCGTCTACATCCAGCCCCCACAGTCTTAATATTCAGCCTTGGTCGGAGCCGGGCAGGTTTTGGGTGAACCGTGAGCGATTTTTGCCGCGTACTTTAAGGCACGCTTTAGTCGCTGCAGGGCCGTCGCCAAGTTGTCATGCTGTCAAATCACTCGCTTTCGCCCGCCTTTCCATTTTTAACCCCCATTCCATAACCCCCAACCCTTACATGTAGACACTCTTACGGTCGCCATCAGAAAAGGACATTAGCTGGGCTGACAGCTTTTTCAAGCGACCAATCATGAGTCACGGCGGCAGAAGGCATGTGGATGAGGACTTCAGCATTGCTCTACCACCTCCTGAGGAGCCTCACGAGACGAGCGTACACAGCGCGAACCCGCCTTCATTTAGCTCGCCTGCCATAGATAGTGTAGCTCTCCATTTTCGAGATTATATTGGAGCAACCGCAGCGCGACTGTTGTTCGAGCTTCCTGAACCCGAGCCCACCATGATGAAGGTGCTGGACGGTCCCGAAGCGAAAGACACGATTTCTAAATTTGTAGGAGACGCACGGGTGCCTGCACTTTACTTCATGGTGCGCCCGAGACTGGATTCGAAGCAGAGGCGACGATATGCTTTGTCGCTGGATTTTGACGTCGGGAATGAGAGTGCTTTGCCAGAGACATGCTCCGCTTCCCCTCCTTCGTCCCCTTCCTCCCCCTCATCTCCCAGTCCCTCTCCCCTGGTTGGGGGCATGGTCTTGGCCTTCATCAAGCGGAACGCAGGGGCTTTGCAAGACAACGTCCCGCTTAGCACACAGCTTCAAATCATCACTTTGAACGGTGGGGGGCCGGCACCGAATCGTACAAGTCGCGGGGGAGGGGAAGGCGGTGAGAGGGCGAGTCTCTCCTCGGACTCCACCGCGCATGCCACCTTTGCACTCTTGCAGCAGTACACCCGCTATTCCTTTACGCCTTTAGTCAAGTCTTTGGCGGTCGAGGCCAGAATCCAGCAGGAGCGGGAGCAACAGCGATTAGTGGAGGGGAAGGAGGGTGCAGCAGGGCAAGGGCCTCCCCAGAGAGGCCACGGTTCGCTGAACAGGATAGTACAGGCCCGACCGGCCCAGACAGACGAAGGGGGCATGGAGCATGCGGAGAAGGTGACGAGTAAAAGCCTCCGGAGCTTGCAGAGGAAACTAGTGGAGCTGGACCTGGCCTTGGGGCAATGCCAGACGGCCACGGAGATCCCGGGCGCCGAGTTGATACCCCACCCCGCCATCCAGCGGGCGCTGCAGGAAGCGAACACACTGGGGCCCGGGGGGAAATGCGACGGGGAGCTGGACGTCTCTCGCCTGGACCTGGAGGAGGTGGGATTGCCCGAGTACCTCCTCCGCGACGACACTTTTTTGAACCAGCTTCAAAGCACGGTGAATGCCTGGGTGGTGGACATTCAGCACGTGACACGCTTGGCCTCCCAGACCGCATTTCCGGGGTCGGCGGCGGCGGAGATGGGCTTTTGGGCTTCGATGGAGGAGGCTCTGCGCCGGATCCAGGAGCAGCTGGTGTGTCCAGGCGTGCAACTGACGGTCTTGGTCTTGAAACAAGCCCGGCGCATGATCCCAATAGCGTCCTTGGAAAACAATACGGGCATGGCTTCCGCCCAGAAGGTGGTGGAGGACGTGATGGGCTTCATGCGAGACCTTCCCTTGCAGGGACTGGTGGCTGCGGCCTCCTACGCGCAGCTCGGGGCGGCCCTTGAGGGCCTTTTCCATCACATGGGCAAGCTAAAGACCTGCCGGTACTACGACGTGGAACGGGCCGGTAAGTTGTACGAGGCTATCTCCGAGGTATTTGCGGCGCAGTTGTCGTCCGTCGTGGCGGCGCAGCAGGGGGCGGCGAAATTGTTGGGAGCCCCCGGGAGCGAGGAGGAGCACAAGAGGGTGGAGCACGTCCTTGCATGCTGGAAGAGAGGGGCTCGCAAATTCGAAGAAATGTACCTGGAGCTCCTGAAGAAGAGAGTTCGGGGAGGAGCCTCGGGAAAGGCGGGCAGCGGGATGGGAGGGCGCGTGCAGGGGTTGCAAGAAAGTGAGGACCTGGTCAAGCTGCAAGAGCGCTTGGGCGAGGTGGCCAAATTCCGGGGGGACCACGCCCGGTTTTCACGGGTCCTAGACCAGGTCTTGGGGGGAGAAGATGCAATGCAAGCAGGAAAATTAGACGACAGGGAGGAAGAGGTAGGCCTGGAGACGCGACGCGACGTGGCCGCCGCGTACGCGCGGGTATTGAGCTTGGGGGTTGGGGTCCTGGACTTGACTGTGGAGGGCTTGCATGCCTGGCGGTCGGCGCTGGAGGCGTACAACCACCAGATCGGGAACCTCGAAAGCCGTATTTTGCGCCTCTTGTGCACGCGCTTGGAAACAAGCGCCTCGGCCGAGGACATGTTCCGCGTTTTTGCCCGCTTCCACCCCCTGGTGAATCGACCCCGGATCCGGGCTGCGATTGCTCAGTACCAAGCCATGTTGATCGCCCACGTCCGAGATGCAGTGCAGAAGCTCCAGGAGACCTTCACGGCGCGTTATGAAGGCTCAGAGGCCCAAGTGTTGGCCACGTTGCGGGACGTGCCGCCCGTTGCGGGCAAGATCCTGTGGGCGCGTCTGTTAGAACGACAGCTGCTTGTGCTGATGGCCAGGTTGGAAGAGGTCCTGGGAGAGGGGTGGGAGAAACACGTGGATGGGAAGCAATTGAAGGAGGTTTGTGAGGAGCTGATACGAAAGCTGAATGCCGAGCCACTGTTCGCGGCTTGGGTGCGAGAGACGCATGATGACGTCATCGCGCGTGGTACCAAACAGCGACACGTGCAGCAGCACCAGGAGGAGGAACAGCAAGTACTTGTCGTACACAGGAACAGGGACGGAGTGCCATTTTTGCGGGTCAATTATGACGAGCAAACGGTGGTCCTTTTTAAGGAAGTTCGACATATGCAGTGGCTAGGCTTCCGCATCCCCGCGGCCATCCGCATCATCGCAGAGAAAGCGGCGGAACGTTACCCGTACGCTATGGCCCTGCAAGCGAGCCTTCAAGCATTCGAACAGACGTTGAAGCGTCTATCTTACCAATCGAAAGGGAAAAGAGGGACTGTAAGGGAGGGAAACGGCAAGGAGAAAGGCGGGTTTGAGCACCTCCCCGGGGTGGAACTGGAGGCACTCTTGGACGGACACCTGAAGGCAGTACGAGAGACATTGAATGAGACTTTCCCCCCTGAGAAAGGCAAGGAGAAAGCTGATAGAACATCGTCTTCTATTTGGCCAGCCGCGATTCGTTGGGATACGATCCCTCCGGCTTTATCCGCCCATTTGCTCTCCGTTCCATCCTCGCACGAGGATACCCCCTATCCGCAGGGCGCCGCACCCCATGCCTTTGGAAAATGGGTGACTGGACTCTCCGAACGCGTCTTTTTATTGCAGGAGAAAACGGAGGACCTTCTCGCCTTTCTTCAGGCCTTAGACAGCGATCTACATGAGCTTCAGGCCTGCCCCTACGCCTTTGCATCCTTCCGTCGGCTACTCAATCATGTCCAGCACATCATAGACAACATGAATATGGCAGGGTACGCCCACATGGAGGATTTCGTCCAACGGGTCGAGAGGGTGGTGATTGGCATTTTGACTCTCCGGTTGCAGCACGCGCTTGAGGCATGGGTGGCTACATTCCAGGACAACAGCGAGGAAAGTAGGAAAAGAGGTGTCAGACAAGAGCAGCTCCAGCAAGCTGGTGAGACATGCAACTTTTCTTGTTCCATGGCCCTTCAACCGTCCTTCACAGGCGTCCTGAAAGATCACCAACACCAACGAGCGCCGTGCCGACCGGTAAAACAGATCGAAAAGGAACAAGTTCGCGTGCATCACCGTGACACATCAAGCCAAATCTCCGAATCAACCTCTCCTATTCGTATTCAACCCCAGCTTCATCCTGATGGCAAAAATGCAAGCAGCAGACATGCTTCACAATCTCGTGTCCCGTTCTTTCCTGTCCATCCTCCTCTAATCCACAAGATCTCGCTGCAAAACCAAACACTCTACCTGTCTCCCCCTCTTCAACTAGCAACGACGACTTACATCAACCACCTCCATCAGCTTATCGGTGTGGTTGGTCGACTTTCTCGGCTGGAGCCTTCTCGCTTTGACTTCCTGGAAGGCGGACAGGGAGGAGTGATGTCACCTAGCAGAGGCCGAGGAGAGAGAGGAGGCCGGGCAAGGAGGGATAATGTCGGTGCGGAGAGCAAAACGTTCGCAACCATTCCGCGCCTGGTACCTCCCATGCTCTTGAAAAAGGCATATGAATGTGTGCAGACACTAGTCAGACAAGCGGAGGAGTATGTTGAGGAATGGCTTCGATACCAAGCCTTGTGGGACATGACGCCGGAGCGTGTGTACAGCTTTCTGGAGGGACGGAAGAAAGCGGAGGTGGGAAAAGGGGGTCACGCACACCCCACCACTGCGGAAGACCTGCACGCCTGGATTCGTCTGCTCGCGGAGATGAAAAATGCAAGGGCCAGCATCGCCATGTCCCCAATATCCCGCCGGTGCTTCGGGCCGTCTCTGGTCATCGACTACGGACTGGTACAAGGCCAGGTCAACCTCAAGTACGACGCATGGCAGAAACACTTCCAGGCACGTTTTGGCCTCCTCCTTGCCGAGGCTTGTCGAGCCACCCATGCCCAAATAAAGGAGGATAAATCCCGATTGGAGGCTGTGGCCTTAATGAGGGGTCGGGAAGGGCTGAAGAGCGCGCAAGAAACCAGGACCGGGGGGGATGGAAGCGAGAAACTGTTGGCAGATGTTGTCTTCGTGGCGAACGGGCAATCGACCGGGCCTAGATTTGCTCGGATGGTAACTGCTTTGGAGGCAGGCGAACGTACCCTCCGCCGACAACGTTATACATTCCCATCCGATTGGCTCCAGGTGTCAGTGCTTCTGGGAACGTTGGGTGATTTCAACCAGATTTTGGATCGACGGAGACACGCCCTGGAAGCCCATCTTCCTGCCCTTCAGCATAAAGTCAGACTAGAATCTGAGACGCTGTCCGCGCGGATCGAAGCGCTCATGGAGGAGTGGGAACGCGAGAAACCTGCCGCGGAAATGACGTCCCCCGAGATGGCGATCACGGTGTTGAAGAAATTCGAAAACGCGTTGGCCAACGCCCGTTTGGAGCACGTGCGACTCGATGCCGCCAAGGAAGCGCTAGGATTGGATAAGGAAGGTGTTGTGCAGGAGGGCTTCGGCGATGGGGAACTTGGCAACATCAGTGCCCCCACCACCAACATCCGTGGCGGCGTTCACCGGCGGGGTATGGACCCCCTTGTATCACTCGAGAAGGAAATTTATGACCTGCACGATGTGTGGGAAAGTCTGCAACCCATTTACGCGACCATCCAAGCTCACATCGATACGCCCTGGTCCGCAGTCCAGCCTCGCCATTTGCGGAATTCCTTGGACACCATTCAGGAAAGTCTCCGGGCGCTGCCCAACAGGGTACGCCAGTACGAGGCGTGTACGCATCTTCAGGGGAGAGTCAAAAAATACAAGTCCCTCTTCCCCCTTGTTTCCGACCTGAAAACGGAAGCGCTCAAAGAACGACACTGGCGGAAGCTGCTTAAGAAGTTGGAAGACCCTTCGCTGTCCTCCTCCGGCCTTTCCCCCGCAATGTCCTTGCCAGCTTTTTCGGGGGGTCCCTTCGAGCACCTCACCCTTGGCTACCTGTGGTCCGTTCTGGACCCCGCCCTCCACCGGCATTTGGTCACGGAAGCTCTTTCCTCTGCACAAGGAGAAATGGCGCTGGAAATTTTCCTGAAGCAGGTGCGTGAAACTTGGGAATCATGGGAAGTGGAGCTGTCGAACAACTTGTACAGAGGCCGGATCCGTCTAATTCGTGGGTGGGACGCTGTCTTCGCGCGCTTGGAAGACCATTTGGGTGCCTTGGCTGCGATCAAATCGTCCCCTTACTACGAAGCCGTCCCGGAATTCCAACAAGCGGCAAGTGCCTGGGAAGAGAAGCTCTGTCGACTCAAGTCCTTGTTCGACGTCTGGATCGCCGTCCAGAAGAAGTGGGTGTACTTGGAGGGTATCTTCCTAGGCGGGGCCTCTGCGGACATTAAAAATCAATTACCCAGTGAGCACGCCCGCTTCAAGGCATTGGACATGGATTTCGTCGGTCTCCTGCGACGGGTGGCGGCCGCGCCGCAGCTTTTGGGCATATTGAAGATCGAACAGATCCAACCCCAGCTGGAACGCCACGAATCGACCCTCGCCAAGATCCAGAAAGCCCTGGGGAGCTACCTGAAACGTGAACGCGCTGCGTTTCCTCGTTTTTGTTTCGTGGGCGACGACGACTTATTGGAGATCGTTGGCAATGCATCCGACCCTCACCGAGTGACGCAACATTTGTCCAAGATGTTCGCGTCCATAGCGCAAGTTCGCTTGGAAGAAGTGGAAAAAGGCGAAGACCAACAAGAGCGAAGGAATGACTCACAGGTCATGATCACGACCATGATTAGCAAGGAAGGTGAAGAGGTAGGCCTCCGCGAACCAGTAGTCTTTGCTCCCGCAAAGACCGCGGTCCGCGACTGGCTGCAAGCCCTCGAAAGCGAGATGCGCGAGACGCTTTCGCACCTACTCGCCGACGCGATCAAAGACGTCGATGGCAAAGACGAACAAGAGGAGGGATTTGTCTCATGGGTAGAGTCTTACCCGACGCAGGTGGTATTGCTTGCTGTACAGGTTACCTGGACCAGATCGGTCGAGGCAGCGCTCATGAAAGGGAAAGTTTCCTCTGCCTCTTCTGCCCTTGAAGCTGCCACAGCTTTAAAAGACGGTCCTTTAGCCAGCCTTTCGACACGCCTTCTGGCCAGTGTACAGTATGTTCTGGCGGCGAACGTGCACCCACAGAAGCGGAAGAAATTCGAACATCTCATCACGGAGCTGGTCCACCAACGTGATGTCATCCGCAGACTCGTCTCTTCCTCTACTGCCTCACCCGAGGCTTACGCATGGTTGCAGTATCTCCGATATTATTGGGATCCTCCAAAGAGACTTGTACAAAACGGCGGTGACCATAAAGCTGCGAGCGCACAAGGAAAGGGAAATTTGCACGTCCAGATAGCCAACGCCGATTTCGAATACGGCTTCGAGTACCTGGGGATGGCAGAGCGCTTAGTCGAGACTCCCCTTACCCACAAGTGTTACTTGACACTCTCTCAAGCTCTTCTTCACAAGATGGGTGGCAATCCCTTTGGACCTGCGGGCACGGGGAAAACAGAAAGCGTCAAAGCTTTGGGCGCCGCTATCGGTAGATTTGTCCTGGTCTTCAATTGCGATGAGCGCTTTGATTTCTCAGCGATGGGTCGTTTGCTTGCCGGCTTGTGCCAAGTCGGAGCCTGGGGCTGTTTCGATGAGTTCAATCGATTGGAAGAACGGATCTTATCCGCCGTTTCCCAGCAAATTATGACCATCCAGCGAGCATTGGCATCGGGAACATCTTCTATCGACCTTTTAAAAGGAGGGGAAGGTGGTGGAGGGGACGCGATTTCCCTCCATCAGAATGTTGGGGTCTTCATTACCATGAACCCTGGCTACGCGGGCCGCTCGCATTTGCCCGATAATTTGAAAGCGCTTTTCAGGTCCATCGCCATGACTGCCCCCGACAATGGGATGATTGCTGAGGTCATGCTCTTCGCACAGGGACTGGAAACCGCGGAAAAGCTTGCCAAAAAAGTAGTCATGCTATTTCAATTATGTGGCGAGCAGTTTTCCAAACAAGTTCATTATGACTTCGGATTGAGGGCCTTGAAGACCGTCTTGGTCGGGGCCGGGGGCTTGAAAAGGAAGATGTTGGGAAGCGCAGGGATATTTCAAGAGAGAGGCATGCAGGACATTGAAGCCAGGGTGCTCATTGAGAGTGCATGTACTACGGTCTTACCGAAATTGGTCGGTGAGGATGTAGCGATGTTTAAGGACTTGTTGCGATGCGTCTTTCCCACAGGTGAAAAGCCGGGAGGACAAGGAGGCTGGATAGGAAATATTGACCCAGATAGTGGGGTCTTCCGGAAGGCGGTCGTGCACGTTTGCAAAGGAAGGGGGCTCATTCCGGGACAGGGCTTCATGGAGAAAGTGTTGCAACTTCGAGGTGTCTTGGCGCTGCGACACGGAGTTATGTTGGTCGGCTCCACGGGTTCGGGCAAGACAAGTGCCTGGCAAGTCCTTCTGGAAGCGGAGGCTCTCGTGGGGGAGGGACACGGAGCAGCAAAGGGGAGAAAAGGGGAGGCGTATGTGATCGAGCCGAAAGCACTGAGTAAGGAAGAACTGTTTGGGGTGCTGGACAAGACCACTCTGGAATGGAAGGACGGCGTCTTCACCTCCCTCATCCGTCAAATCCTTGAAAACGCTCGGGGCGAGCAGGAGAAGTCACATTGGGTAGTTTTCGACGGGGATGTGGACCCCGAGTGGGCCGAAAACTTGAATTCTGTTTTAGATGATAACAGGCTTTTGACCTTGCCCAACGGGGAGCGCTTGGAGCTTCCTCCTCACGTACGGATATTGCTGGAAGTAGATTCGTTGGGTTATGCCACACCGGCGACGGTTTCACGGTGCGGCATGGTGTGGTTTGCGGAGGGGAACGTCACAGAAACAATGCTGATCAAAGCACACATGGAGCGACTGAAAAGAAACAGCTGTAACAGTCCATCTGGAGAGCCACTCTCGATGATCGCGCCCTTACTACCGACCTGGACAGCGGAAGAAGGGATGGACGTCGAGGAACGGGATCAAGCAGTAGATGTCCTGAGCTCTCGGGTTTCGCCTGTCCAATCCCTTTTCGTGCAGACCATCGAACCATGGGTACTGGGAAAGACGCAGGAAGAAGGACAGAAAATGGTAGACGCAGGGGAGGGGCTAGTCTACGCTGCATTGCATTTTTCGCTAGAAGAGGCTGCAGCTGGGAACCACGTGATGGTCACGGAACGAGGACGACTACTGGAGACATTCTTTTCTTTGCTAAAGCGTGGGATAGCGCTGGCTGTCGAATACGATGAGGAGGCTCATCCAGAGGCCACAAGGGAAAGTAGCACCAAGAAAGGAATAGGAATCATGCTTGAAGAGCACATAGAGGCATTCGCGCTTAGATACCTGTTATTTGCAGCGCTCTGGGGCTTGGGAAGTTCATTGGGGGAAGACAAACGCGAAGCGTTATCAGCCCTGCTTCTACGATACAGTCCGTGGCCCTTACCAGCAGGGTGCTCTTCGTTGCTGGCCTTACAGGTGCGGGTTCAGGACGGGGAGTGGATAGAGTGGGCTGCCTCTGTCCCTCGCTTAGTTTTGGATGCCCGTAGTGTCCTGCGTTCAGACCTGGTCATTCCCACGACTGATACTCTCCGGCACACGGACATTATACGGGCGTGGCTGTCTTCTCGGCAACCGCTGCTCTTGTGTGGACCGCCCGGGTCAGGGAAAAGCATTACTCTCATGTCCACACTGCAATCGATGCCGAATGTAACCTTAGCTGCCTTGAATTTCTCTTCTGGAACCGGACCGGAGCTGTTGATGAAAACTTTTGCCCAACATTGTGAATACGTTCAAAGCCCTCGAGGCGTGGTACTTCAGCCCACTGCTGCCTTGGGTGGGCAAGCGAGGGGGACACGGGCGGATTCACGCTGGTTGGTCATTTTCTGCGACGAGATCAATTTACCGGAAAGAGATCGTTATGGGACGCAGCGGGTCATTGCCCTCCTTAGGCAGTGTGTGGAACAAGGTGGCTTTTGGCGTACACAGGATAATGCCTGGGTAAGCTTGAATCGGATCCAGTTTGTCGGGGCTTGCAACCCACCGACAGACGCGGGGCGGGTCCCCTTGTCTCTGCGTTTCCTGCGGCACGCACCTGTCCTTTTGGTGGACTCGCCTTCTCCTCCATCTCTCCGGCAAATCTATCGGACCTACACGAATGCAATTTTACGCCGTCAGCCTTCCTTGGCTGGCTTTGTCGACCCTGTCACGGACGCCATGCTGGACTTGTACTTCATGAATCAACGAAAATTCAGACCAGACGTGAAGCCGCAGTATGTGTATTCCCCGCGAGAGTTGTCTCGGTGGGTGCGTGCTTTGCACGAGGCTTTAGGAGGGGGAGAGGATGGAGAGATTGGTGCAGACGGGTCGGTGGCGGGAGGCGAATTAGTCAGAATATGGGCACACGAGGGACTGAGATTGTTCTGTGACCGTTTGGTCACGGAAGAGGAGCAACAATGGTGCCACACAGCAGTAGATGAGGTAGCCACAAGACATTTTCCGACCTGGACCGACGGAAAAAGGGAGAAATTGGGGGAGAAAGCAACCGGTGCGGCACTGGCCCGGCCCATCTTGTACAGCAAATGGATATCGAAACGATACCAGTCCGTGGGGAAGGAAGACTTGAAGGCTTTCGTGGCGGCCAGGTTGAAGACATTCTACGAAGAGGAGCTGGACGTTCCCCTGGTTATCTTCGACGACGTTTTGGAGCATGTGCTGAGGATCGATCGGGTCCTCCGTCAGTCTATGGGCCATATGCTCCTGGTGGGAGAGAGTGGCGTGGGGAAAACTGTACTGTCGCGATTTGTGGCCTGGTTAAATGGACTCAGCATTTTTCAGGTGAGCAAGTAGGGGAAAAGCACCATCACGTTGGCTGCAGAGGACCCACACTTCTTACGCCACACACCATACTTTCCTTCTTCTCGCGGCTGACGTCAATCTCACCCAACCCTTCCGTGCTAAAAAAAAAACATTTCTCAGGTCAAAGCCTCCTACCAATACACCCTCGATCGTTTTGACGAGGACTTGCGCTTCGTCCTGAAACGTGCCGGAACTGGCGGAGAAAAAATCTGCTTTATATTTGACGAAAGCAATGCGCTCTCTTCGGCCTTCTTGGAACGAATGAATGCCCTGCTTGCCTCGGGAGAAGTCCCGGGTCTATTCGAAGGGGAAGAGTACCAGTCTCTGATCGCGTCATATAGAGCTATGTCAGAGGTGGGGGGGAACAGCCAGGGGGTCGGAGGCTCTGGAAAGAACGTGTACGGCCATGGCTTGCTGGGAAGTTCACCAACCGAGGGAGGAGGGCGGGGGACAGCAGGGGACGAAGAATCAGAGGAAGAGCTTTATCGACGTTTCGTCCGAAACGTGCAGCGAAATTTGCACGTAATCTTCACGATGAACCCTTCTGGACAAGAGGAGGAGGTCTTCGCCTCCCGGTCGTCCACGTCTCCGGCTTTGTTCAACCGATGTGTCATCGATTGGTTTGGGACGTGGTCCTCGCGGGCCCTCGCGGAGGTGGCTCACGCGTTCACCTTGTCCTTGGACTTGGGCGGCGGGGAGGTAGCCTTGACAAAGGCTTGCGACGGCCAGAAAGGAAAGGCAGAGGCGCTGATGGAGGTCGTGGAGTTCTTGTACGACTCGGAAAACGATGCGAGGAAAGAAGAGGACATCCCAAGCATCCCGCCCGAAGACTCCGCGTGTGTCTCGGCGAAAAACCCCGGGGGTGTGGAGCCACAGCCCACAGTCCACCATACCGTCGTTGCCGCACTTGTTGCGACGCACCGGACGGCCAAGCAGGTGATCGAACACGTGCAAAAGGCGGAAAGGGGGGGCAGGTCACGCGGTAAGGGCCGTCGCAATTTTTGAGCCCGCGAGATTTTTTGGATCTGATTCGTAATTTTGTGTCGGTGATGGGTGAGAAGCGATCCCGTTTGGAGGATCAACAATTACATATCAATATGGGACTGGAAAAATTCGCAGCTACCCAAAAAGATGTGAAAGATCGCCAGGCCGCCCTTGCACGCAAGAAAATAGAATTGAGCCGGAAGGACGCGATGGCCAACCAAAAGCTGAGACAAATGGTGGAGGACCAAAACGAAGCCGAAAGAAAGAAAGCTTCGGCGGACCAGGTGGCACAAGAGTTATCGCGACAAAACGAGACGATTGCTGGGCGACGGAAGGAGGTAGAAAATGAGTTGGCGGAGGCAGAGCCGGCATTGTTAGGCGCTCAAAAAGCAGTCAATTCGATCAAAAAAGCACATTTAGATGAAGTACGAGTCTTAGCCCGACCTCCCAACCCTGTCCGTCTAACGCTGGAAGCCGTTTTGATCTTACTGGGGGAGGAGAAACGGGACTGGAATGACGTGCGCAAGGTCATCCGTAGGGATGATTTTATTGCCACAGTCGTGAACTTCGACCCGGAGGGCATTACACCGAAGCAGGTTAAGGATCTTCAAGACCTCTACCTGGGCTTAGAAGAATTCGAATACGATGCTGTCCAGCGGGCAAGTACGGCCTGTGGACCTCTCAACAAGTGGGTTGTATCCCTTCTGAACTATTCCGCCATTCTCCGACGTGTTCAGCCCTTGCGTGAAGAGGTGGCTGCATTGCAAATGGAGAGCGAAAAGCTCCAAGACCGGCAAACCAAAATTGAGGGTGAGATCACGCTCCTAGAAAATTCTATCGCGCTATACAAAGCCGAATATGCCCAGGCCATTCGGGATATTGAGGGCATCAAAGGCGAGATGGACGTGGTGGCCAACAAAGTCAAACGTGCCGAAGCTCTGCTAGCCAGCTTTGCCAGTGAAAAAGAACGCTGGCATGCCTCTTCTGCTTCGTTTCAACGACAACTTTCTTCCCTTGCTGGAGACGCCTTACTCTCAGCAGCCTTCCTCACATACGCGGGCATCTTCGACTACAAATATCGACAGAGGCTATTGGCGGAATGGGCTTCAATTTTAAGTGCCCTTCGACTTTCGTACCGACCTGACCTCTCTCTTACTGATTATCTCGCACATCCCACGCAACAACTGGCTTGGGCCAGCCATGGGCTGCCTAATGATCAACTGTGTCTTGAAAATGCCATCATCCTAGAACGGGCTCAGCATCGCTATCCGCTTGTCATTGATCCCTCCGGCCAAGCAACAAAATTTCTTCTGCAGAAATTTGCGTCTCGCAAAGTGCAGACTACGTCCTTTGCAGACGGTGCTTTCCTCAAAGTATTGGCAAGTGCTGTTCGCTTCGGGACGCCTTTGTTGATCCAAGATGTAGAGGAACGCATCGATCCTTTGCTCAACCCTGTTCTCAACAAGGAATTTCAGAGGACTGGGGGTCGGACCCTTTTGCGTCTCGGGAACGAGGATATAGACTTTTCACCGCAGTTTTTTGTCGTCCTCATCACTCGCAATTCCTCTGCACGCTTTCCCCCTGACCTATGCTCACGTGTTTCACTGGTCAACTTCACCGATACTCCGGCCTCCCTCTGTTCCCAGGCTCTGTCCCGCATTCTTCGGGCGGAACGCCCCGATGTAGACAAGCGGCGAACAGAAATCTTGCGCTTGCAAGGGGAACAGAACGTGCGCCTCCGAGAATTGGAGGAGGGGCTCTTGACGGAGATCTCCGCCGCGGAATGTAACATTCTGGACGACGACCGCGTCCTGAAAGCCTTGGAGGAATTAAAAGCGGAGGCGGCGGATTTGGAGAAGGATGTCGCCTCTACAACAGCTGTAATGGATGAGCTCAAATATGTTTCGGACGTCTACGAACCGTTCGCCCTCGCAGTAACACAAGTATTCTTTGTCATGGAACGCTTGGCTTCAGTCCACTTCCTGTACCAATATCCCACTCAATATCTTCTATCCATCCTTGACAACGTCCTTGCGAGGTCTCCCCCCGATGAACTGGTGCGGAAGAAAGGCAAAGATCAAGGAACTCAAGAGCGGATCAAAGACTTAGAGCTCTCTTTCTTTGCTGAAGTCTGCCGACGTGTGAGCAAGGGTCTCCTTCAGGAAGATCAGCTTGCCTTTGCCCTACGCTTGACCTTAATCCATTTGCAGGGTGCGGGTCAAGATAGGGAAGGTAGGGCGAATGTTCATGGAAAGGAAGAGCGACTGGACTCCCTTATGCCTACGGAAGAGGAGTTGGAGTGTTTATACAAGGGGCCGTTCTCCGCCGCCTCGAGCGGGCTTGTAAATTTCACAAGGAGGGAAGCACTTGAAGGCGCAGAGGAGGACGAGTACCTCATTCCCGGGATCCGAATCGACATCACGCAAGCGAAAGAGCTTCGAGCGCTGTCCTTGCTGCCCTCCTTTGCGTTCCTCCTGCCGGCCGTGTCCAGGGACGGGCCTTCCTGGGTGGCTTTCATGACCTCCCCCCGCCCGGAAAACGAGGTACCTGATTTCGACGTGGCGCTGCCTGTGTCCACAACCTCTACTGACGGCCACGCGAAGGACATGCTTGCCTCCATGCCTGGTGTTCAAAACACAAGCACCCTTCCTGCCACCCGGCGCGCTTTCCTTCACCTACTTCTCCTGAAAGCCCTGCGCCCCGATCGCCTCATGTTCGTGATGGAGACCTACGTGTCCTCTGTCCTCGGTGAGGATTTCCCATGGCGAGGACTTTTCGATCTAGCCGAGGTGGTCCGGGAGCAGAGCACGGCAGCGCGACCTATCCTTCTCTCTGCCGAAGCCGGTTTCGACGCCTCGAGGACGGTGGACTCTTTGGCGGAGGCGGAGGGGGGAAAGGGCCTCCGTTCCGTCGCCATGGGGTCTGTCGAAGGGTACGCATTGGCCGACCGATACATCGCAGCCGGTGCCCAGCGAGGGACATGGGTTTTGCTGCGAAATATCCACCTCTGTCCCCACTGGCTTGAAAAACTGGAGAGGAGGCTGCACAACCTCTCGCAACCCCACCCGTCCTTCCGTCTTTTCTTGACCTCGGAAATTCATCCGGGCCTCCCGTCCTCCCTCCTTCGTCTCAGTGATGTGATGGTGCTGGAGGCACCGACAGGCGTGAAATCCCACGTCCTTCGTCTCCTCTATGAGATACCTGCCCCCAGGCTGGACTCTGGATGTGTGGAAAAGGCCCGTCTTTTCTTCCTGGTGGCATGGTTGCACGCAATCTTACAAGAACGTCTTCGTTACCTCCCTTGGGGTTGGTCACGCAAGTACGAGTTTACTCAGGCCGACGCCTTGGCTGCGTTGGATGTGGTGGAGGATTGGATAGAGCGGGAGGGAGGGAGGGACCGAAAGCAACCAAGCAAGGACTGGCATATCTCGCCCGAGGACATTCCATGGGCCGCGATCCAAAGCCTGTTGGGGCAAAGCGTCTACGGTGGGAAGGTGGAAAACATCGTCGACCAAGCCGTCCTGGAAAGTTTCATTTCCGATTTCTTCCGCCCCGCATGTTTCGACATGGATTTCCCGTTGGTATCGGATCTCACAGTGTCCTTGCCGGAGGGTGATGCTGCACGGAAGGGGCGGGTGGAAGGGAGGGAGGGACGTCGGGCGGACTACATGGCTTGGCTAGAAGATCTACCGAGCCAAAATTCAACGACATGGCTGGGTTTGGCTGCCTCAGTTGAGGCGGATTTATCCACCGCGGTCGGGGCACGCATTGCGAGGAAAGTTGGAGATTTGTGGGAGGATGTGGTCAGGGATGTGGTGGATCCTGAGGAGTGCCTGGAAGAGAAGAAAGGAGTGGCGGAGGCACGAATGGGACAGAAAGCCTCCTTGTCAAAAGCCCTCCTCCAACGATCTCAAGAATGGTTGGCGCGGATCCAGTCGTTGGTACCGGGCATCAAACCTGGTGTCTTGACCCCTACCCCGACACCGAGCCCCTATCCTCTCGCGGCTATCTCCTCCGCCGCCCCTTCAAGTGATGATTCACACACGGACGATCCGCTACGACAGTGCCTGCGCCGAAACATGGAAGTGGGCAAGGAGATGATACTGCGAGTCCAAGAAGATTTGAATGCGACGTGTAGGTACCTGGAGCAAACTCTCGGCGACTGCCACAATCAAGAGAGGACGCAAGATCCAGATGCACGAAAGAGCCGCGCAAAGGTAGAAGCCACAGTGACTGCCTTGTCATTGGATGAGATTCCGGGGCCATGGAGGGCCTTACACCCACGAGGGGCCGTGGACCGAGGTGTAGGAGCGTGGATCACTGACAGCATACAAAGAGTGGAACATGGGTTAGCCCTACTCTCCAAGCTGGAGAAGGAAAGGAATAGGAAGGAGAACATATCATCGGCGCTGGGAGGTGTTTGGCTGGGCGCTCTATACAATCCGGAGGCCTTCGTGACAGCCACCCGGCAGGTTGTTGCCACACAGATGTGTTGCTCCCTGGAAGAGCTCGATCTAGCGGTGGAGATCAAAACTCCGGATAGCAATACTGAACAAAGAGGGAGAGACAATGCATTTGCGGTCGTCAATTTAACGCTGGAGGGGGCTGATTTGGAAGAAGGCCAGCTCTCCTTGTCATCCGGGGCGATTCGAAGCCAATTGCCCCTCGCATGGCTGTTGTGGCACAAAGTAGGGCCACAAGAGAGGGAGACTAGGAGACTCGATGGAAAGGCCGACAAGGATGATGCTCCCTTGGTGCTACCGCTGTACCTGGATGAGAGTAGGGCTACCCTTATAGCTCGAATGACCGTGGCACAGCGAGAGAAAGACCTGCGACAAACAGCGGCTCAGTGGGCTCAAAGAGGCGTCGCTTTGGTCGCGTCGAGGCGTTGAGTGGAATGAAAAGGAAGTCTAAGGAAATACAAATATCCTTTCCTTAAAAATGACAATGTCAAATGTGCGATCAACATCGAAGATTGTGCGAAGTGAAGCAAATGATGCCAAAAAGGTTAAAGTAACGTACAGTGAAAGACCTTTCTGAGCATACGCAGCTCATCGCGTAAGCTTTTCCTGACTTTGGAGGGTTGAAAGCTGATTTTTATTTACCAATTAAGCAGTCTGGAACGTCAATAGACCAAGAAGTATGCGAAGGACTTTAACTATGGCATCACTTTACGGCATTTCTTCAACACCCATCTCGCAATTCACAACGTAGATAAAGTATTATATCTTTTGAGACCGATCTTAGTGTTCGGAGAAATATACGTGTTCAAAATTACTTAATAGCAACAATACAGATCCCCCCCTTTTTGCTGATACCGTGTAAATGTAAAATTTGACCGAAGGTAAGAAGGCCTCCAAAAAATAACCTCCCGCCCCCCCCTTCCTCCGCGACGCGACCGCAAGGAACAGCGTCCACCCTGGCCCCTGCCTCTGTCCTCAACCTACACACGGTTAACTTCAAGGTCAACTCCATGCTACAGGTGTCATGGCGAATGTGGATTTGAAACCTGCATGGCTATCCTTCATGCTTTTTGTTTTTGTCATGTCCAATTTTGTCCGAGATGCCTGGGCAATCACTTCTCGCATGGGCACGGTACCCTCCTTCCAAAAGCAACAAGACCTACCCTCCTTCTACACAGCAACCGATGATGACATTAATTGGAGCGGCCGCGTACTACGGAATGAAGAATACATGCGTGTCGTATTTGACTGGCCCGGCGTGACAGCTTCGTTTCAGGTGGATGAAAATGCCACAGCTGTGACGGTGATGGTGGACGACTCCTCCCTTGTAGGGACGCGTTTTGCGGTCTTTTACGACTCACCAACAGCGCGACATCGAAAATTGAGAGAATTCAGGACGTTGAGAGGCGTATTCAGCTACACATTAGCCGACGTCGGCATACTCGGGGCACAAGGATTGAGATTTGAGCCCAACGTAACCATCTCCATGGTCCACACGCAGGAAGCTCAATTCCTCTCGAACAACGCCGCTGTTAACAACGTGACGGTCCTAGGCTTTGGCACGGATGGCTTTCTTAGCCGCCCCAGCCCGTCGACGCGCCGGCTCGAGTTCATCGGTGACAGTATAACTGCCGGATACGGGGCGGACGGCTTGGCGCCTTGCGTGGGGAGTGTGGAGACGAACAACTACGTGTTGACATGGGCCCATGCCCTTTGCCAAAGCCTGGACGCGGAGTGTTTTGTGGAGGCGTACTCAGGCGTCGGGGTGTACGCGAGCTATCCCCATCCTGGCACCGTGGAAGTGACGATGCCGGAGCGGTTTGCAGACACGTTGGCGAGTGCCCATCAGTTGAAAAATATGACCACGGGAGGGTTGAGCCCTGGCTTCCGCTGGAAGGTAGACGCCAGCACCTTTCGTCCAGACGCCTTGATTTTCAATCTGGGAACGAACGATTTTTGCTGCGGGCGGGGAGAAAATTCGACTTTTGTGGAGGCTTACGCGGCTGCCTATTATCAATTTGTGTCCAAAGTCTTGGAGTTTTACGCGGTTCCTGCAGGGACACGGGCCAAAGACCTGCCCATCAGGCCTTCCTCGCCAAAGGGACCCGCACGCGCCGGGGACGAGCCGGCGGAGGCTCCCTTGGGAGCCGCCCCTGCCCCTGTGGTGTTCCTGGGAGTGGGGCCCATGAGCGCCCGCTATCAGGGGGCTACTCGGGGAGTGGTCGAGCGCTTGACCCGTCGAGGAGTCCGCGCCATTTTGTTGGACTTGATGCTGGATCCTACGGTGCTCATGGGAGGGTGCTTGGGTCATCCCACGGGGGCTGTGCACGCGGCAGTGGCAGAGAAGGCCTTTCCGGTGGTGGAGGCCACAATGGGATGGAAGTAGCTAGATAGCGTGGATGGAAGCGCATGTACCATAGGCAGACGGACGGGCGACCTGCGAATCGATTGGAAAAATAAGGGAAATGGTGGGGCTCGGGGGTTGTAAGATGGAGTGATGTAGGGTGGGGAAAGGGGTGGTGGTGTCTTTTACGACAAAGGAAAGTCGGCGACGGGGCGAAAACCTCATGTTTCATGGGAGATGAAGGCCTGAACGTCAGGTAGGAGGTAGCACCGCGGAGATGTAGGCAGTGTACAGTGGCTGTAGTACGTCCTCATGCCCCGTATATTCTCTGCGATTGCCTGTGCCATTTGGCGGATTTCTGCAAGCTTCAAAATGAGACACGGAACGCAAAAGGAAGATGGATCGACCTCATCGATCCATCTTCCACAACCACAGACCTCCGCCTATTCCGTCTCTTCTTTTCCCCTGTGCCCTGCCCTTGTCTGCCAACACCGGAGAGCTCTACTCCTACTGGCACCGGCCGGGTCTTCCCACGCCCTCCCGTCGCACTCCTACTGCAAGGAAAAGCACACGACACGTCCGTATTTTTCCAGAATTAACGGTTTCCCGCCGCGTGTCCGCCAACCCCCCACGACACTTCACTCACTCCTTACCCAGGGTCCACCAAACACCAACTTACTCAATAGCGTCCATATCCCCCGGCGTACCCGCCTCCACTTGAGCCGTACCCGCCTCCACTTGAGCCGTACCCGCCCTGGTAATAGCTCCCACTGCTCTGCTGGTAGTCACCGCCATACCCGCCATATCCCGACGAGCCCCCGTACGAAGACCCTCCGTAAGACGCTTGGCCATACCCTCCCCCCCCACCCGATCCATATGTCGAGCCGGAGTATCCCCCCCCACCGTAGCCACCTGCAGGCCTCCCGCCCGAATACGAGCCTCCCCCTCCCCCCCCATACCCTCCCCCGGCCCCACCCCCCGGGACCGGGGCCGTGGGGGGCACGCCACCCGTTTTTTCCAGCTCGATCAACTGCAACACTTCCTCCTTACTCGCCGCCGTGACCTCGATCGGTCGATCTCGACCCCCCCCCCGGGCATATAGTCTCGGTTACGGCTCATGGCCTGCTGGCAGTCGTCCAAGGACCCAAACTCGGCGTAAGCCTCCCCCGTGGCCCTCCCCGAGGAGTCGCGACAGATGTAGAGCCCAATCACCTGCAAGCCGGCGAAAAACCGAAAGAGCTCTTCCTCCGTCACTGTGGAAGGAACACCGCGGAGCCGCGCGCAGGTCATGGGCGTGTTCGCGTACACCGGGCACCCGCCATGGGCCTGCCCCACGATGGGCGAATGTACCGTGGAAGTATAGACGTCACCCTTCGAAGCCAGATACAAGTCGATCCAACGGTTGTTCATCGTCTGCTTGTTCAAGGCTTCTCGGGCCGCGACTGCGTCCTCAGGCGTCTCGAAGATCACGTAGGCCTCCCCCGTTGGCCGTCCGTCCGCGCCCATGGTGATGAATACCCCGTGAGGCGCCACGCGGTAGGAGCCGAACCAGGTGGCAACGTCGGGGACGGTGGTTTGGAAGGGCAGCCCCCGCATTTTCAACACTCCTGCATAGCCCACGTCATCCTTGGCGCCCAGCGTCACGGCCGCCGCGCCCACGCGAGAGAACAGCTCCCCCGGGTGGGACTCGAAGATGTCCAGCCAGCGCGAGCCCATTTTTTGCTTGTCTTGCATTAGCGCCTGGCGCACTGCCTCTTGACTGTGCAGCACCACAAAGGCCTCCCCGCTCGAGCGTCCGTCCATGCGATGAACGAAAAAAATCCCATTGGCCGTCGGGCCCACCGAGGCGAAGAAATGCTGCAGGTCCATCCGCGTGCAGTCGAAGGGCAGGCCACGCACGCGAATCACATGGGAGATACCCCCAATGCTCACCCCTTTGGGCCCTGGTCGGATCCCCCCCCCTCC
>NW_005803532.1:0-26326 GCF_000240725.1 Microchloropsis gaditana
GTTGTTGTTGTTGTTGTTGTTGTTGTTGTTGTTGTTGTTGTTGTGGTTGTGGTTGTTGTTGGTGGTGTTGTTGTTGTTGTTGTTGTCGTTGTCGTTGTTGTTGTGGTGATGGTGGTTGTTGTTGTTGATGATGATGATGATGATGATGATGATAATATTGTGGTTGTCGTTGGTTGTGCTGTTGACAGTGACCCTCTTGATGAAGATGTTGTTGTGCATTTTCGTGAAAATTATGCTGTCTTTGCTGCGCAAGAGTGATATCCCCTACCTGCCTCGCTCGAGGCGCGGAGTGGGAGAGCTGCCGATGCTGCTCCCCCCAGAATCCTCCTCCCTGCTGATTTTTGTGCCCTTGATGTCTTTGCTGTTGCCGTGGCGCATCTTGACGGCCAAGGAAGTCATCAGAGGGAGCACTGGTTTGTTGGTGGTGTGGCCGCTGCTGCCGCTGTTGCAACTCCTTCTCATGGAAGTTGCCAGAATTGAGAGATATCAGAGGCCGCTGTGAATTACCGGATGTTGCTACATAAGGTAGTGTCGAATGAAGTGGGACACCCGTCACGCTTTCAGAGTGACGAGCTTCCTGCTGCCCTTGACCGTTGAAAATGGATGAAAAGTTCCCATTCAGGTGCTCAGCAGTGTTTCTCCCTTGAGAGGACATGTATTGCGTCTGTACTATTGAAGGTGATCTCTGTACGTACTGCGGTGGACATGAATGGCTTTGGCCTTGGTCAATCCGAAAAGGAGGATCACGTGAAGCGCCAGCTTGAGGCAAGACAGCCGCGCTCATGGGTGCCGGGGAGGGGATGACATCAATCTCTTTGGGGATGAGGCCCCGTGAAAATTCCTCTTTTCCCTTACTCTTCTTCACGTTCTTCTCCTGCTGCTGCTTCTTCGTTGTCATGGCTTTTGGGGGCTTTTTTTCTTCCCCTAGCGCGGGCACCGAGGGCGCCGTGATTAGCCCAACCACTGCTATCTCATGGGGAGAGAGTACGCGCACTGCCCTCCCGTCCGCATCGACGCGCAGGCGCAGTACTATGGGTCCAACTGGAAAAATGTATGAGGCCACGTCCGGGTGTGAATTAAAATTACGCTTCCGCTTTTTCTTCTTTATGAGCGCGGAAGCCGCGGAGGCCGCAACGGCAGCAGCAACAGGGTCCTTGCTATCGGTGCCGTTGCCGTAGCCCGAGATACCATTTGCTGATTTCCGTTGAGATCCGGCACTTCGGCCAGACTTATTTTTTCCCAAACACTTGTCTAAATGTGGGGCGTAGCGCAAAACACTGACGCTACGAGCACAGGCGCTGCATTGAAAATTGTATCTTGGCTCCTTGGGGGGAACTCGACCGTAGATGTCAAAACTGTTGCCATTGGCTGAGGCCTTTGCGGGAACGTGGAGTCCATTTGCGGTGGAAGTCTGGGCGCTGGTTGTGCATGTCACGGGTCGAGCGAGCACTTCGTCTTTACTTAGGAGACCAGTCTTGACCAGGCGGTGCACAGTGTGACAGACCTCTCTCGTCACTAAGTCAATCAGGGAGGTCAAAATTTCGCGTTCCAGCTGCTATCGATCAAGGAATGTGTAATTAATTACTCAGGTATGATGTTGACGACAAGTACATAACGCTTGTGTTGGACTTTCCATAGGCTGCCCTATACTGACCGGCCGCACACAACACGCTTACGCAAAAAAGAACAATTGCAACATGAGAAAAATAGGCACTGATGCGCACCTGATGTGTTGGAGGGTTCAAACCGGCTACATTACACCCTTCATCGTGCGACGTGCAATCGATCTCGTCCTCCACCATTGCATTCCGGGTACTGTCCAGGAACTGGATGATCGAGCTTCGAGGCAGCGAGGCTGCTACGACTCTCGCCCGGGTGCTTGCCTGGTCGCCCTTGCCATCACGCTCGACGTGAACTTCCTCGGGCTTCAAAAGGTGCAGCTGGCGGTCATGCTTCTGCGCTTGAGTTGCCATAATTCCTGTTGCCGAAAAAGCGCGCATCGGGTAAGTGTGGGTTAGACGAAGCTGAAGGCCGACTTCTCAGCAGCGCAAGATGTCTCTGACGCTCGTATCTTCGGGCGTACGAATGCTTCTGTCATCATAAATCCGACTGGCAACATACGTACTAAAGTGCACAGCTTACATGGACCGGGAGCACGGTACTAGTTGATCAAGGAGGGGGGGAAGCACTCGAGGGGAAAGTGAAGGCGGAGACAGCGAGCACCCGGGGCCGAGGCAGGGGGGAGGAGTTAAGAGTTGCTGCGATACTTATGCCCGTGCCATAAAAAGATGTCGCAGGCCTAGTAGATTTGTCAAATTCTATGATTAAAAATTCATCTGCGATCTTCCTTTCCCTGATTGCACTTCTTTTTTGTATCTTGCCTTCCTCCTCAGCCGCGCTTTTGCGACGGGGTTGAGGGAGACGGTGAGCGACTCGCGAGGATCGTATGGTAGGCTCGTACGCTTACAAAAAATTCGAGGGTTTGGGTGGAGCAATTTCCCCCCTCCCTTTCGCAATCATGTGTTCATGCTAGAAGCCTTAAATGTCTGAATGGATTTGGAGCTTGCGGAGACGCGCATTACGATTTTTGTAATGATGATCACGATGCAATTTCTTCCCGAACCTTGTGTGAGGTTACTGTTCACCTTCAAGCGATAGAAGTAGGAGACGGAAATTCGAACCAAGCCCCATTTGATTTTTAAAACAAGGAAAGAGACAATATTTTGATGAACCAATGTCTTTTTTTGATGTCGTTTCCGGACCCCATTATGGAAAGCTGCGAGGCCGTAAAAGTAACCTTCAGGCCATCTTGGCGCTGACAGTGCAATTAAGTATCTTCGTGTGTCGCTCCGATGGCGCTCTACAGAATCGCACTAGCCCTCAATCGATAGAACTGTATTTTTTCCTTTTGGGATAGGGTACAAATTTGTGTACCCAGCGCCTCTATTCTCCATGTGATTTTTTCCATACTATGAATTTCGGCATGGCGTTGACCCATGCTAGTTTCTCTAAGGATATCATTGTTCAAAAGACAAGTGCTTTGAGAACTCAAATTCCATAACTGCTATCCTACATTTTTTGTCGTACGTCCGATATCTGATATGGCCTTCAAAAAGCCACTCTAATTAAACAACCTTTTTTTCCTAATCATCGACACCCCTCCACCCCTATATGTGCTTATCTGACGACTGCTCTATGGCAACATACGTCGTATCGACCATCAAGCATATCTGCAGCGTCATATCATTTTCAAATGAATTTAGTTTACCCCTCTTCCGACGACCGGGTTCAGAGCTCAAAAGCAAAGCAAATCTAATACTGTTTCAGTATCAAACATAAGCCAGCATAGAGGCTAGCCAATCCTCCCCTCGCCTACTAGGAAGCGCTCTAAAGCGCGCAAAATAAGAAAAAGCTAATGCACAGTGGCTTGGGAGCAAGGTTGACGGCGATATTGGTAAGGAGGGTGTTGCTGTTGCTGTTGCTGTTGCTGCTGCTGCTGCTGGAAGGATGCCGGCCACTGATGTTGCATGGGATGCAAAGCTTGTGATCCAAGCGGTGCCATCGGTCTCGGGGATGGAGGAGGGGGTACCACTTTTTTAACAGGGGCAGCTGGATGACTGAAGGGGATGGAATTGGGAGGGAATGGGTGCGGGTGGATGTCACCGTACAGAGGAGGCGGCGCCACTTGAGTCGGCCTGTGCCCCGTCGTCCTTGTCATGGGCGTCACGGTTTCTGCTGGCGCTCCCGAAGGCATGTCTCGGACAAGCACTGCCGGCGTGGAAGGGAAACAAGCGGACGACACCGTCGACGGGGCCCACGTCTCTGACGCTCGGGCCGGGCAGGCCAGCCAGCGCCCCACCAGGTGCGACATGACACGGGACCGCGCCTCCTCCTCCAAGTACTCGCCTGTCAGCAACGGCTGGAGGGGGGCAAGAGGTGTCAGGACAAAAGCGGATTTCCGCGGATCAAGCACTAGTGCTGCATTGCGCGTGGGGTCATGGATGTAGCGTACCACACCAGCCACCGCCAGGCGCTCTTCCGCCGAAACACCTGGCGTGTGCAGCTGCTGGCCCATGAAAATGTTCGTGTGGGGTCGGCCTTTCTCGCCAGCGCCGTGAAAATACGTCCAGTTACCGGCCCTCACGCCTTCGCGGGGGCAGCCCGCTTGCATGAAATATACATATCCAGGGGTAGGGGCGGACGCCTCACGGCCCTGGTCTTGCAAACGCTGCTTCCCAGAGGGCTGAAAATGAGCGGCGCTTCGGGTGGGCGAGGACGTGGAAGGCTTTGACGTCGTCTGCCCCTGCGGAACCAGGCCTGCTCCTACTGCAGGCGCAACGCTTCCAGCATTTTTCTGCTGTATGTCGACACCTAGGCACCATGGCTTCTCATCCTTGCATCCTTTATGCGATTTGCCTGCACCGAGGGACACATCCTGTGCCATGAGTGACTGTTTCGAGAGGGGCGTTTGCTTTCCCAGCCTCGGAGAAGGTTGGCTGGTCAAAGAAATCGGTTCCACCACGGAGGAGTCCTCCCCCTGCTTCTCGTCGACGTTCGCCTTGGCTTTAGTAGAAAAGTCCAAAAGGATGGAGATGACCTCCATCTCTCTGTTGTGGCCACGGGCGACGGGCTTGGTCATCTCAGGCGCCGCGGACGGCGGCACATCTGGAGGTTTGGAGAGCGAGGTCACTTGATCGTCCTCCTGCTCGCTCTCAGGATTCATCCCCACCCCCGCACATGTGGTTTCTGTCGACTCCCCCGCCGAGCACAGAGAATTGGACGAGGGGGAGCTAGGCACCGCGGCTGCGACCTGAGAAGACTCGTCCGCCACAGCTGCATTTTTGAGGCTTGTCTTCCGCCGGAGGCACCTGTCAGGCGAGTCCGCCTTGTCCATCCCTGGACGCAATTTCCGATGATCACTGCTGGGTGGCGCTTGCCAGGGCAGAGCCATGGAAGGCAGGGGCAATCCGGTCCGGCGACTCGTGAGGGCTTTTCCAACGAATAGAGATACCCACTCCGCGAACCCGACCAGGTCCGTCTCTCTTTCAGCCGGCGTGGCTTCCAGGCGCTGTCGAATCATTTCTCGCATTTCAAGCAAGTACTCACGGGGAAGTACACTGGCTGGTGACAAGGATGAAGAACCATAGCTGACCGCTTTGTTGCTGCCGGCATAGGCATGGCTGCATGAATTCGAAGACAGCGGCAGCGAGAAGGCAGGCACTCCGGTGGAGAGGGAGCCGGGCCGGACAGCAAAGTGCGTACTGGCGGTAGTAGTAGGCGTATACACATCGCCAGGCACTTTACTTTTGCGACGGCCATCACAAAAGCCACCATTTATGTTGGGTGTCGCCATTTCTCCGAGCAGCTGCTGTGGCTGCTCAGACGCCTGTGAACCACGTGTGTCGGGTTTGAAATGCAACGCGTTATGAAGGTTGACAAGGTAGCCTCCGGAATAAATGTCCGCAGCAGAGGTAACCGCGTATCATTCAAATATGAAAATGGGACTTCACAGAACCTATTAGACCTTATTCTGTTCACACAAACCACGTACATGAGGGTCGGGCCGGAGGGCTCGCCAACCTTATTCGACGCCGGTCTTGCCCATCTTCAAATCCTACCTTACGACCGTGCTACCACCCGGCTCAAGAGCCACACGCTATCCAGCTGTAGGACACTTCATTCCACCCAAAAATATGCCAGTCAAAGAAAACGAGGACCGGCCCCAGGTGGACGGGAGGACGCGGGTGCATGTGCAGGGCGTCCATTTGAGAGACATCCGATGGAACCGGAAGGGAGGGAGAAAATTTCAAGCGAGAGCTTTGGCCCCTGATTGGTCGGGCTCAGGGCCGGCCTCCGCCGCGCCCAGCTGCCACTCGCACGACTGGTGCATGGACCGGGGACGGCGAAATGGGGTGTATGCATGCATGCCACAAGGACTCGTGAGTTGATTTGTGTGCGTATTTCTTGGTTATCGGTCGATCGCGCCTTGACAGAATCGGTGGATTCCAACGAAGCGAGAGTCTGTTACGTCTCGTAAGGCGATGCAACGTAAGCGCCCGGGACCCTCCCGCCAAAAAAGCCCGTCGTGCGTCGTCCCATGTTACAAGGAATGCCAAGATTTTTAATGTCTTCGATAACAATGGGAAAACAAAAGATAAACGATGCACCTTGTGGGCACTCTGACATTATTTCTTTCTAGCTTTGTGGCGCGAGCCTTCTCGGCGCATTCCACCCCGCGTTACACACATGCACTATCTCTTCGTACGCGCCCTACCACAAGTCAGTAGGCAGGTAGGCCGATGAGTTCATCCTCTTATGCCGCACTTCCTTACTCATTTTTTGTTTAGATCCTCTTATGGATTCATACCATCCCATGAACCTTTTAGAGGTCTCTCAACGACGAATGCATAAAAAAAGGTTGACTACTATCAGTGGCCACGAAATGCGATTTGGAAGGTGCGCTCTGTCAAAGATTATGGCATACAATCAGGAAAGTTGAGAATGGGTGTAAAGTGCATGGTGAGAGCGAAAGCAGTCAAATTGAAGGATAGCACATAGAGATCAGCCCTTGAAAGGACTATCTGAAAAGGTGCTCACCAGAAAAAGCCCTGTCCGTCACCAAACGGGCTGAGATGCTGCGCGGCGATCTGCTCGAAGCAAGTCTGGCCGGTGATACTCTCCTGCAGCAGAATTCCTGCCGCGCCAAGCATGGCCAGGCGCCCGTTTTTAAGTTCTTTGAGTTGCAGCTCGGCGAACTTCTCGGGGTCGTTCTTGAAGGGGTTGAAGTTGTACCCGAAGCCGAGGTCGCCCGGTGCCTTATTCTCCGTGTCCTGCTTTCCCACGGTCAGTTCAATCACACCAATAGTGGCAAGGATCTGCAGCCAGGCCGGGCCCGGCAGTTCCCCGATGGCCTTGATGCCCGGTGAGATCTTTCCGTCGTAGAGGGGGTGATAGAACTCAGAGACCCACAGGCCTAACACGGCAAGCATCGCCAATCGGCCGTGCTTGAGCTCCACGGCGCGATATCGGTACAGGCTGCCCTCGTCTTTGGAAAAATTGAGGGGGTCCCACACGCCGCCAGTCTCCACGTCTGAGCCCAGGATGTCGTTCACGGCCATGCGTGTCATCCCACGAGCTGTCAAAAACAGAAAGAGGGTTGGCGTATGAGTCCTAGGATTCGCAAACACTTTTTGAAAATTAAGGTCAGCTGGGCCGGTAAAAAGCTACCCACTTTTCCAAAAAGTAGTACTTTGCCCTCATCTGCGAGGTCACGTCATGTACAATCTCCCCACCGCCCGACACACCCGACTATCCAGCCCTCAAACCGATAGAGAGTTATGCAGATATCGACATGAAAATTTTCATCGCAAAGTGCTACGTGTTTGGAACCCCTCATAGTCTAGGACGGTTACATCCCTCGATCCTCAAATTACATTTCGTAACGTCAAACACATTCTCCACGAATGCATGACCCTCCCGCGCGCTATACTTACTGCGAGACATCTTAGGGGCCGCAGGAACGAATGCAGAGGCCACAGCCAAGCTGCCGACAAGTACCATCGCGGACTTCATTTTGAAGAAGGGGGAGTGGATCTGCTCGTGTAGGATTAATAGGTGGAAGAGAGTGTGATTTTGACACCAAAAACTTCTCCTCGCTCATAATCGTGCACATCCCCAAACACGAGAGTACATGTGTTCTATTCCACATACTTCATTGTCTAGGAGGAGGGAGTAAACGTTCTGCAAGCGCACGTCCACGCGGGGTCGCCCCCGCGTCGGACATGGGACAAGCATTTAACGCTCACGTTGAAGAGGAAATCCTTTCTGGCTCCGCACGTCAACCAGGAGGCAGCCATGAAGCCATTCGTGAGGCTCAGAGCTATATTGGGGCCCAAAGATTGCGCAGATTTAAACTTGGGCAGCTCTTGAGGAGGGCGCTACGCCGCGAGGGAGAAGATTTATCCTTCCTTGTGGGGCATTATTTCCACGCAGACCAGTCGACCGCAGGAACGGTATCCTCCTCAATTCAACTCCCATCGCTCGCTTCCCCGACTCCTCTGTCCGGCCCCTTTCTTGCCTGATGAACTCATTCCAGGACCTAGACCATGCGTTTCCCTAGGACCTATTGAGTCAACTTGTTGGGACCGAATACGTCCGCTGATAGCTCTCATGTGCGCTCTTGCTTTATCGAAGCCTAGGGCCAGCAGGCGCTAATGAGAAGCACAGTACGGCGAGGCAGAGAAGGATTTTGGCTCCAGAAGACATGGATTCAGACGATGAATTCTTTTGACTTGTCAATACATGGCACCTCATACACTTATTGTAGTTGAGTGCTTTCCAAAGATTCAAAGAGTTGTAACGCACATTCACGCTGCCACTCTGAGAAAGTTTAAAATCTATCTCGACCTCGCGCTGTAGTGAGAGACCATGTCTTTGAAGACCAAAGCTGGTGCTATTATTGTTCGTAAATCCGCACTCCCTCTAATCTACACCTTATAAATACATTCCGTTCCAGGCCCCCTATTTGCGTCCTATCAACCGCGATGAAGACCGCAGTCCTCTTCCTGTCGGGTCTGGTCGGCGCCCAGGCTTTCCTCACCCCCAACGCCCGGGTGCCAGCCGCAACCAAGATGGAGGCCATCAAGGCGGGGAAGGGAGCCAAGGCCGGTAAGGCCGCTACTGCCAACAACTACCTCAAGGAGGTGGAGCCTGGCTCGGGCCCACTCGGAAAGTGGTACGTCCGGGACGACCCGACCCTCTCGACCGCCCTTCCCTGGGTCACACGGCCCGAGATCGGGGACGGCTCTCTGGTGGGGGACTTCGGTTTCGATCCTTTTGGCCTTTCCAAGATCTTCGATGTGAATTGGTTGCGCAATGCGGAGCTCAAGCACGGACGATTGGCCATGTTGGCCACGCTGGGTATGGTTACGCCCGAGCTGGTGCAGGCCCCTGCTGGATTCGAGGGCTTCAAGTTTGCGCCCGAGTTCTCGGAGCTGAACGCCATTAAAGCATTGAGCGCCGTGCCTACCTTGGGTTTGGCGCAGATCATTCTGGCCATATCTTTCGTGGAGGTGGCGACCTTTAGCAAGGTGTACAATGAGCGCTTCACGTTCGAAGACAACCTGACCCCCTTGGAGCGCAAGAAAGTCGTCCAGGGCCGCTTCTCTGACCTTTCTGGCGCCGCCAAGACACAAGCCAAAGCGGGCGTGAACCCGTTTGGGAACGCCGTGGACGTGGGTTTTCAGGATCCCGAGAAGTTCGTGCCCGGGGACCTGGGCTTCGACCCCGTCGGCTTCACAGACAACGGCATCAACCCGGACTACGCCCTGGCCGAGATCAAGCACGCCCGCCTTGCCATGCTTGGCGCAGCCGGCATGCTTATCCAGGAATTCCTCCAACCCAAGGGTATCCTGAGCCAGACGGTCGAGTGGGCCCAGAGCCAGTAATGCCGTTTCCGTGAGCGCTCACTTGCTCTGCTGATCTGGTGGCCCCTTGAAATTAGCCTGCGTTGATTCAGTGGTGCTTGCGTTCTGATTTGATTGGTGGAGAAGACGGGAATGGAGGAAAACTTACCCCCTCTCCCCCTCTGTGAACCCTGTTGCGTACGTGGAAGGGGAGGAGAATCTATAAGCATAGAGGGTTGGATGTAGCGACCGAGATCGGGACGACTGGAAAAACAGAAAGGAAAACGAACTCAACGAGTCAGGTGAAGAGTCGGATAACATTTGTTTCGCCGTGCGTTCATTAATACATATTTGTCGTGCGGCATGTTCACGAGACGTCCTTCTTCCGACTTGTGTCTCGCGGAGGGGGCAAGGGAGGGAACACGTTCTCCCACAAAGCGATCCTTGCATCTTTCCCCCCTGATACCAGCGTTTTGAGACCGGGGGAGAACGTAAGCGCATTGACGGTTGCGCCATGACCCCTCAAAACGGCCAACGGAGCCCCATCTTGCCAGCGGAAAATGCGCACACGGTGGTCCCACCCACCCACGGCCCAGAGTCCCTCATCCTCTCTGATTTTCACGTCGCCCACACCCGGATGCTTTAGCGCAATGCATTGCTTCACCTGGCAATGATGCAGGGCAAGGTCTAGGGCAAAGGTTACAAGGTCGGCGCCTGCGGCTCCCAGAATACCTCGGCGCCTCGACGGTGCTACGTCCAGACACAGAGGGGTCTCTTTCTGTGCCAGCTTTACAGAAAAGGCTGCAACGTCACCAGTTCCATACTTGAAAGAGTCTCTGTCATTTGTGGCGAGCATCCTCAAGTCCCATCCGTGTAACGAGCCATCCTCAAAGACCGCCAGGGCGTGGCCCACCCCAGCATTGCTGTCTTCCGCGCCTCTCGTTCCTGAAAGCAACAACTTAAGGCACATGCACAAGCCTCGATTTTGCGGTCCTGGTGGCGTAAAAGAGATCACGGGGCGCGAGCCCTCCCGCATATCCCACAGCTGAAATTGCTCCGACTCTACCGTGGGCGCCAAAAGTAGCTGCGTCGGGTCCGCACCACCAACTTCACCCACCGACACTTTGCAAAAATGGAAGGACCCCGTGGCCCAAGAGCGTAGAGACTGGGGTGTCCCTCCACATTTGCCAAGGTCCCACAAGGAAACAGTGCCTCCGCGAACTTGCGTCAAGAGGCTACGACCCTGATTGAATGCATGCAAGCTTAGCACACCCTTCATTGTCGCAGGGCTTGGGCTCGCCGAAGTTACTTGTGCAGCGGCGCGGGCCGGTATCCAGCTCATACAAGGCCGACATGCACCCATGTCCCACAACTTCACGTGGCCATCAGCGTCGCCTGACGCCAACAAGGAGAAATCATCGCTCCCCCGCTCAGAGGTGGTACCGTGGTTTTCGCACAGAAAAGCGAGGGCTTGTACGCCAGCCTCGTGACCTCTAAGGATGAAGGGTTCTGGTGGAGGCTTGGCCGCTTTGGTGGATGTCATAGCCACATTTTTGATCCCATCTAGCTTTCAAAACCCTTTATTATACGGGGGTACGTGTCATAAAGGACAAATTTGTTCAAAACATGTACCTGAAATCATTTCTTGCCACCAAACTCGTAATATTCGCACATGATACACAATAAACCATGCTTAGTCCGTCGTTGATATTCGTTCAAGCCTTTTCAAAGAAAAGAAAACGCCCCGGCGGCTTATTTCTCGATTTTTGGTCTGACCGTTGTCGTAAATCGATAGCTTTCAGTAGCATCCCTCGGTTGAAGCATTCCCATCGAGTGGGCGGCCGGAATTCCTCCCCTCTGCGTACTAAGTGTCAGAAACGGGTTGTCATCTGGCTATCGACTTGACAAATTAGTTCGATGTTGAAGGACGTGTCCCGTGTGTTTACATCACATAGTGTCTGCAGGCGGCCCGTCAAGCCACTGCCTCGTACGGTCGACGATTGTTCCTCCTCGCTGAGTTTTGGCGCGCTGGCCTCATTCCCTCCATTTTCCAGGGGCATTGAGTTCCATTTTATAGTGCCTCGAGCACGATATAGAAGCGCAATAAAAGATGCTTGTATGCGCAGCAAGTGAGGCACCTGTTTGGTAGGATTTTTCCGCTCATTGAAATTCTCAAGTGTGATAAGAGCTTGGGGCCTAAACCAGCAGCGCCCCGATTTAAATGCAGCCATTCTAGGTACTTTTCCGCGTATAGCAGCTTATTTTGGACTTGCCACAATTCGACAAATGACTTGAGTAAACTAGATTCTAACTGTTGCATCGATGCGCATTCAGCTTCTTCATCCGAGCAATTCCTTATTCGCTCTTACCCTTCCTCCATCTCGCTACTCGTTCCCTTCCACGCACAGAAGGCATTACAAAATGATGTTGCGCCAGGGGCTCCGGCATGCGGCTTTTTCATCTATCTCTTTCAATAATATCACAAATGCCGCCACGAAAAAATGCACAGCGACAGGCCTTATAACCCGGCTTTTCTCGAGTCAAGGAGCAAATTTGCAGAAAGCCTTCCAAAAATCGGCCAAGAAGAACAACATTCCGGGGACTTCCCACCTCAGTGCCGGTGGTTTGCTGTCCGTTGATCATGCTAGCCTGGACGACCTTGCTTCTTCGCCAAGCGTTACCACGGCAGCCGAAGATAAGCCGGAAACGAGTTCGCCTTCTCCCTCCTCAGCCTCCTCACCTTCCTCTCTCTCCTTTACCCCGACGCCGGGAGCGAGCACCCCGGAAACTCCCTACATCGCGGGCTTGAGCCAAGCGCCCGTAATTGCGTCATCTACGCGCCTGGCAAATGCATCCATGTCCCAGGCACACATGCAGACACATATTTGCACGGAATTCGCCCCAAAGATCTCTGTGATCGGCGTGGGAGGCGCAGGCGGGAACGCGGTCAACAACATGATCATGCGTGGACTGTCAGGCGTGGAGTTCCTTGTCTGCAACACGGATGCTCAGCACCTGGCGACTACTCTCACCGACAATCGTCTGCAAATCGGTCGGGATATAACGCAGGGCCTGGGCTGCGGGGCGAATCCTGACGTGGGCAAGGTGGCGGGGGAGGAGTCGAAGGCGGAGCTCCTGGAGCGGATAGGAGACTCTCACATGGTGTTTATTACTGCCGGCATGGGCGGAGGGACTGGCACGGGCGCTGCGCCCATCATCGCGAAGACCTGTCACGAGGCTGGCATCCTCACTGTGGCTGTGGTCACTCGGCCCTTCCGCTTCGAGGGCTCGCACCGCATGCGCCTGGCCGAGGAGGGGTTGCGCCGCCTCCAGGATTCTGTGGACACTCTTCTCATCATCCCCAACCAAAACCTGTTCAAGATGGTGGACCCATCCACGACTTTGCTCGACGCCTTCCGCCTGGCCGACGACGTCCTGCTCGCGGGCGTGAAGAGCGTGACGGACCTCATGACCATGCCGGGGCTGATCAACCTCGACTTCGCCGACGTACAGTCCGTCATGTCAGGGATGGGGAACGCGATCATGGGTACTGGCCAGGCCTCAGGGGAGGACCGGGCCCTCCGCGCGGCCGAGGACGCCCTGCAGAACCCTCTTCTCGGGCAGGTGTCGATCAAATCAGCGAAAGGGATGTTGGTGAACATTACCGGTGGCCCGGACATGACGCTTTTCGAGGTGGATAAGGCAGCACAACGCGTGACAGAAGAGGTGGAAGATGAGCATGCGAACATCATCTTTGGTTCGGCGTACGAGGCGAGTCTGGCGGGTACGAAAGAGGATGGTGCGGGAGGTTCGATTCGGGTCTCCATTGTGGCCACTGGTATCGAGGAGACCGAGGCCATGAAGACCAACATTCCCACAAAAAATAAGTGACACACCGGACCGGTGGGCGCTATAAGTGATGAAAAACTTTGAATGAAGCGCATGCATGTTTATTGTGACTGTAAACAAATTGTTGGAGGAGCGTGCTCCACTGTTCGAGGCGGTGGCTTTTAGGTAACGTCCGAAAAATAATCAATATACGTTGTCGCGGGACCATTTTATTTGCGGATACTAGGCATGCCAACAAAGAAGAAAAATCCACAATGTCTGAATGGCTACTTGCTTCGCTGGCCTCGTTAGAGAAGACGATCGGAACGGATCGGAACGGATTGGAGCGGATCGGAACGGACGGTGTGCTTGGTGGCGCGAACGGAGGCTAGGGGCACGAGATGGAGAAAATCTTCCGAGTTACTGAGAATGCTCCACAGCGTTATTAAAGCTTTCCTTTTTTGCTTTATCACCGACACGCTTTCTCACATGATACATTCAGAGCCTGGGCGAGGAGGAAAATAGTGAGTTAGAACCGTCGCACCTTTCTGACCTCATCGAGAAGAAGAACTACCTTCTCAAGGCTTCCTCGGAGTGGTCGTCGCTGCCGGTTTGACGAAAGTAGACCCAGCCACGACATTATGGGCACTAATAGGGCATGGCCTCGAGGTGAGTAGCTTTATTTTGCCTATGAGCTATCTTGAAGGGATTTGGAGAGAAGCCGGGACTGGTGTGGAGGAGGAGGCAGATGAGATACTGCCGAAGAGGCCTGCTCATACGACCTTCTAAACAGGTAAAATTCTCGACCTGGCCAAAGACCTACCTCCTCTCGTCAACGGGTCTCATGTATACGTCTTGTGGCGAGATGGAAAGCAAGTGAACCTGGCTGAGGTCATCGAACGACGGCCTTCGCGGATTCTAGTGCACGATAGCAATACCAGGAAACGCGGTTCGAATGGATTAAAGCGGGGCCGAAGCAAGGTGGAAAGTGGCGTGGAGATGAAAGTGGAATCGGAGGACGGAATAAAAAAGGAGGAACTGGGGGATGACAGTAAGCACGCGTCGGATTTCGATTACTACGTGCACTACTGCGGATATGACCGGCGCTTGGACGAGTGGGTGGCGGTAGACCGCATCGACCTCGTGAGTGGCGTGCAGCCAACCCCCCAGACGAACGGTCACCACACCCACGGCTTGGGTCACCACCATCATCACCACGCCACTGGTCTTGTTCCTTCGGCGTCGGCAGCGGGCCAGCCGGAGGGGACGAGGAACAAAGGGAGCTCGGCCTCTAGCCGGAAGCGGAAGCCGGAGGAGGGTGCCGGAGAAAGTGCGGGTACGGGCGTGGCGGAGGAACAAGTAGGGGAGGGAGGGTTGTGGCCAGGTCCAGGAAGGGGTCGCGGGCGCGTGAGCAAAGCCGAGATGAGTCAGGCGGCGGTGGAACAGGAGCACGAGGAGATCACCAAGGTGAAGAACGTGCAGTTCATCGAGATGGGCCGGTACGAGATCGAGACCTGGTACTACTCTCCCTTCCCCGCTGAGTACTGCGACACGGAGAGATTGTATGTGTGCGAGTTCTGCCTCAAGTACATGAAGAGGCGCAAGACTCAGCAGCGCCACCGGGCCAAGTGCGACTTGCGCCACCCTCCCGGCGACGAGATCTACCGAGAGGGGGACCTGAGCGTCTTCGAGGTGGACGGAAAGCTCAACAAGATCTATTGCCAGAACCTCTGCCTCCTTGCCAAGCTCTTCCTGGACCATAAGACACTCTACTACGACGTGGACCCCTTCCTCTTCTACGTGCTGTGTGAGTCGGATGAGAAGGGCTATCACGTCGTTGGCTACTTCTCCAAGGAGAAAAATTCCTGTGAGAATTACAACTTGGCCTGTATTTTGACTTTTCCTCCGTATCAACGCGCTGGCTATGGCAAGTTTCTCATTTCCCTGTCGTACGAGCTCACCAAGCTGGAGCACAAGGTGGGCTCTCCTGAAAAGCCACTGTCAGATCTCGGGAAGCTCTCGTACCGCTCTTACTGGTTGATGGTGCTTTTGAGTATTCTGATAGAAGTGCCGAGTACGACCATCAAGGACTTGAGCCAGCGCTCGGGCATCAAGGTGGAAGATATCATTTCCACGCTGCAGTGTTTGAGTATGATAAAGTACTTCAAGGGCCAGCATGTGATCATTGTAAATAGGCAAGAGATGAAGGCACATCTGGAGGGCATGAAAAGAATGCGTTTGGCGAAACCAGAATGTCTCTCTTGGCAAGGTCCCGGTGGTGCTGGTTTAGGAGCTAAGCAGCAGAAGAAGGTTTGAGGGGTAGGCTGGATAGAGGAAATGAGAGGCGTCGAGTCTCAGGACACAGTGCTTGAGGTCGTGGGAAAGGTGGGTATAGCATCCGAATACTGGAAGATGAAGAAAGCAGGGTGGCCAGTGGGTATTATTTATTTTTTTTTGTCTTCCTGTTGGCACATCAATGAGGTGTCATCATCCATATCGCTGTGGTATGTTGTACAGGCAACTTGATTCGTCCTGTTTCACGCACAGGGACATTTCCAGCGTCACATCACCCATGCAAGAATACGATTACATCCTTGCGTGTGATCTCCGCGTAAGTTTCTAGATCATGTTGATAACCATAAATCTGGAGTTAAAAAGCAGATTACACTAGTGATGCCTGGTTACTTCTTTCCGGGTAGCTCAGTAGTACTGCGCAGCAAAAATCTTATGAACCACTCCTATGCGTTTCTACGGGGCACATAGAAGTACATGTGCAATTAAAGCGTTTTCATCTTGGAGACGTATAAGGAAATTCAAAAGAATCAAGACTGATGACAGAAGAAGAGATTTTTCCTGGTTTTCTGGTCTCTCGAGTGCCCTCCCGCAGAGATCGCGGTGGTGTCTTCGAGGACGAAAATTTTATAGCGGGACAGTGCTTGAAACGTATTGCTTTGCAAAAGCTACTTTGATAAAATTCTTGGACGGATTGAAGAGAAACTAAACGATTCAAGAGGAGATACATTTCCAAATTCTTTTCCCTTATTTGGATAGCGGCCAGGTAAAGGTGCTATACGCTTCATGCCTATTTTTCTCTTGCTCCACCAATCGTACACTTGGCTGCTCAAACTTTCCAGCATGTCATGTGACAATGCATTCGGGCCAGACTATGCGGAAATTCTGGGCAACGTCCAGCAACAGTGACCATCTTGTCCGGGAAAGGCAGTCGGGCTTTTCCCTGCTCGGTCTGAAAGAGCATTTTGGACCGTCGCGAGATGATGCTGGCGGTCCCCGCCCCGAGGGTCCTGGGGGGTGACTTGTGCCCTTTTCTGGACGAATTCATGTACCGTACGTCATGAAAAAACACACATATTTGTACAGCAAGGATGGCAATCCAGCGGTTGTGGGGGCATTTGCAGCGTGAGGGGCGAAAGTGGGTCCGGGAGATGTTGTCCGTCGTTCCCCCCCCTTTGAGGCTAGTCCAGCATCCTTCATTGGTTCAAGGCCTGTATCCCGCGACACAGCCCACATTTCCACTGGAACTTTCCGATGGGTACGGTATCATTCCCTTGGAACAAGACGAAGTGGGTTTTGAGAGGGGGAGCGAAGATCTTGGCCGAAGCCTCTGGGAGGAAGCCTTCTTACGCATGGCGGTCCCCAAGAAGAAAGTCTCACATCGGCGGCAGCGGCGAAAACTCGTGCGCTACGATTGTGAAAACATCGTGCATACTTACACGTGTCCCGCCTGTGGGAAGCCCAAGCTTCGTCATCGCCTCTGTGACGATTATGAGCGATGCGCGGCGCAGCAACCGTCCAAGTACAGGAGACCAACGACTGGCCGTGAGGGGCCGACGGGAAGGGCGACAGAAGCAGGAGAGGGTAACAATGCATAATGGTCAGCTTTATTTAAAAAAAAAGCGAGTGAGAAGAGTGGTGCCCTGGACCGTTTGAACATTCTTGACAATATGTACCATCTTTTATCTTTTCAGATCTTCCCCCGCCGCCTTCCCCACGACGCACATTGCTTCCCAGCTATCATCACGCCCCTCCGATCGAAAGCATGGGGTGTTCGAAGTCCGACATTCCCGCTTCCGTCTGCCGCAGGTCCGCGATGGTCTGGATCCTGTAGTTCGTCTTCCAGAACAGGAAAATAACGATCGAGGTGATCGTCCAGAGCACCGCGAAGTTCCCGGTCCCCAACAGCGCCACGGCCCATCCCGGGATCCCCAAGGCCTCCGTGACACTCAGGCCCAGGACTCTTCTCGGCAGGGGGGTGTACGTACAGAGCATGGTGAGGGTGGCGAGGAGGAAGTAGAGGTAGAGCTTGGCGTAGAAGCGGAAGATGGGCCCCAGCCAGAGGAGGTCCACGACTCGGGCGAAGCGTGGGGAGAGGAATATATTGAGGGAGATCACGTACTGGAACATCCACCAAAAGAGCACCTGCCCTCCTTCCTCGGGCCAAAACAGGAGCTCCCCGTCGCCCCGGTAGGCGGCCTCCGAGAGCGCGACGATCGAAACCCCCATGACCCACATTAGAAGGCAGTCCCCCGCCCGCCGCCACGCCATCTCGTCCTCCCAGGTCACAGCGATCAGCTCCCGCACCGTGGGCAGCCGGAAGCCGGGGAGGTAAAGGGAGCCGCAGCGGGCGCAAGGCCCCAGGGACTGCTTCTCCGCGAGCGGGGCGGGGGCAGGGGCGTGGAGGGCGGAGTCGTAGGAGATCCACCGGCGCTGGCTCCGATTGTCCCCGCCCACCAGCCGGCGCGTGCGGGCGCGGGTGGCCGCTGTGGGAGGAGAAGGGGCCGGCTTGGCGCAAGCCTCGGCGGATTGCTGGAGGTCGGCCACGTGGGCCTCCAGGCATCGGCGATGGACGAGGGCGGGGCAGAGGCAGGGCACGACCCAGGTCCGGAGCTGCGTGGGGGAGGAGGATTCCTGGTCCCGCATGTGCTTAGTGAAGACGTCGAGCTGGCCGCAGAACCGACAGCCCATGAGGACGTGGCGGCCCTCGGCGCGGTCACGGAGGATGCAGGCGAGTTTCCACGAGGAGGGCAGGGGGGGCGCGACCGCGCGGGAGCAGTAATAGGGGAAGCCATGCATTCTGCGCACGGTTGTGGGCGAAAAAAAGGAGGCAGACAGTCTGCTGGAGTGGGAATAGGAGGAGCCCCCCCCCCCCCCGTTGCTGCCACCGGCGCTAGGGGCGCCAGAGTGGGGATGGGTTTGCCCCTCATTCTCCGTATTTCCAGTTCCCTCCGCAGGCCCGTTCCATCCACCACCAATGGCGGGCTGTAGGAGCTTAAAGAGCTTTTCAAAGAGCGAGTCGCGTTCCTGGTTCCCCAAAACGGAGTAATGACCCATGAAGGCCTTCTCGATCGTCCCCCAGAAGGAGTGGTAGTTCCCGGTGAGCCGAGACAAGATAGACGGTGACACCGTCAGGCCTTGTCCACCTTCGTAGCAGTGTGACCATCGGGCTTGAAATACGTAATGCCAATGCTTTTCGCACAAATGCTGATTCCACGCTACGCTCACTCCCGAAAGCGCGACAAGGGTCCGGACAGGCAGACAAAGCTCCATCAAGAAGACCACGTCCGCTGGTAGATGCGTCAACGGGTCCACGAAGAGCGCCTGTCGCGATTCTGACAGAGACCGAGCGGCAACAGGCACGGCGCTCGTCTCATCCACCAGCATGTTTCTTCTTGACGAACAGGGGGCCATGGCTGCACGCGGCCTTACAGTGCTACCTCAATGCGGATGGCCTGCAACTAGCCCGGCCGCGACTGCTGGTTCAGACGAGTCCTCCTGGTGATAAGGATCAGAATACAGCGTGAGAGATGGTATACCGGTAAGTATTTTTCAATCAGGCCTTGGTGAGACCCTCATGACAGAAGCTCAATGGCAAGTGTAAGTTGGCGAGGAGCGAGACGAGACATGCGACCAAGGGGAAAACAACAGATATGACAAGACGGGAAAAAACCCGACAAAGCAGAGTCATCTTCGGTCTCTGCACAGTAAATAATATGCTGGTTCCATTTGATGCTCAAGGACAGCTTCTTACGAGAAGTCCTGCCTCTTCTCACGTTATTTTTCTTCCTTTTTCCATGGCAGTAGTCTCCGGGGGAAGACTTTCTTGTGCTGGAACGAGTATGCCGGACCACGACCGGTCCATGGGGTTTTCTAAGCCGATCAAGTACCCCGGGTGGGATCAGGCAGAAGCTCCATGGACGACCACCGCATTGCCCAATGCATTGATACTTCCGCTTTTTCTGTTCACGGGGCGGCAGGCTGGTGTGCTGCGATGCGGGGTAGGGGCCCTCTTAGTTGGCACGTTTGCCGCGCTTGTACGCGTCCAGCAAATCTCTTTGTGGTGGGGGATGCTTTTTCTCCCTCCGGCTCTGGCATTGTTTTTGTCATCCTACGAAGTTGTCTTTTCCCGTCCCGACTGGGTGGACCCGGAAGTTTTTGGGCGCAACAAACTCCCCGCCCACGCGCCGCTTGCCTACCACACCAGCATCGAAGCCGCGCGCAAGGCCGCAATGTCCCACAGCCTGCGATCGCAATCTGAGAACATTGTTTTGCTGAGTGGCCCCGCCAGCGCCGGACAATGGCGCTTCAAATATGCCCCCAGCGTGTCGGCGGCCCCTCTGCACTTTGAGGACCCCGGCTTTCCTGCGGACGACTGGGACACGGACGTACCCGTGCCTGGGAATTGGCAGCTGTGCAAGGACGCTTCCACAGGAGAGCCACGCTTTGACATCCCCGTGTACACGAACTTCCGCTACCCCATCCCCCTGCACCCTCCTTACGTCCCCCGGGAGAACCCGACGGGGTGCTACCGCCGGACCTTCGACGTCCCCGCCGCCTTGCTGGAAAAGGGAGGGCGTGCCCACCTCCTCTTCCACGGCGCAGGCTCGGCCTTCCACGTGTGGGTGAACGGGAGCTTGGCAGGCTACAGCCAGGACGGGAAGCTGGCTGCTGAATTCGACGTGACGGGGCTAGTGCACCGGGACGGGCAGGGCAACGTGCTGGCGCTGCGGGTGCTGCGCTGGTCGGACGGGTCTTACCTGGAGGACCAGGACCACTGGCGCTTGAGCGGGATCGAGAGGGACGTGGAGCTGGTCATGATCCCGGGGGCGGGATGCGGTTTCAGCCTCAGCGACTACACGGCGGTCGCGCGCCTGGACTCTCAGCACGAGCACGGCCACCTCGACGTGACGTTCCAGGTCGCCCGCCACCGGATCTTCCCGGGGAGCTTTCAAGTCCAAGCGCTCTTGTACGAGGACTCGGAGGGGGGGGCCCTGGTGGGCAAGGCTTCCGTGGTGAAGGACGGCACGTCGGCGGACGCAGCGTCGGGCGCCTCCCCCACCGAGGTCTTCGTGTCCATTCCCGTCAAGAACCCTCGGAAGTGGACCGCGGAGACGCCGCAGCTGTACACGCTGGTCCTGACCCTGTCCACGGAAGGCCCGGGGGAGGGGAAGACGCCGTCGAAGTTGCAGCAGGCGGAAGGGTGCCGGGTGGGATTCCGGACGGTTGAGATCAGAGACTCGCAGCTTTGTGTGAACGGCCAGCCCCTGGTGGTGGCGGGCGTGAATCGGCACGAGCACGATCCGGACACGGGGAAGGTCGTGGACGAGGCCTCCATGGTCCAGGACATTGTCTTGCTGAAGCGCTACAATTTCAACGCCATCCGCGCCTCCCACTACCCGAACCACCCGCGCTGGTACGAGCTGTGCGACGAGCTGGGCATTTGGGTGGTGGACGAGGCCAACGTGGAGACCCACGGCATGAAGCCCATCGGACGCATCTCAGCAGACCCGGTCTGGCGGGCGGCGTACGTGGACAGGATGGTGCGGATGGTCCAGACGCACAAGAACCACGCCTGCGTCGTCGTCTGGTCTCTCGGGAACGAGTCCGGGGACGGGCAGAACCTGCAGGCGGGGCGGGAGGCGATCAAGGCCTTGGACCCCACGCGGCCGGTGCAGTACGAAGGGGGCGGTGCGGACATGTGTGGCACCGGCCGGACCTCGCTCACGGACATCCAGTGTCCCATGTACGCCGTGCCCGCCGCCGCCATCCAGATGGCTCAAAGCACGCGAGACGCGCGCCCGGTGATCTTGTGTGAGTATTCGCATGCCATGGGGAACAGCAACGGGAACCTTTTCAAGTACTGGGACGCGGTCTGGGCCCTCCCTCGATTCCAAGGGGGCTTCATCTGGGACTATGTCGACCAGGGCTTGCGGCACACGGACCGCCTCACCGGGCGCAGCTATTGGGCCTACGGCGGGGACTTTGGGGACGTGGACGGCCCCTGTTCAGGACACGGACAATTCTGCATCAACGGCATTGTCTTTCCCGACAGAGCGCCGCATCCCGCCTTGCACGAGGCGAAGCACCTGCAGAGCCCCGTCAAGTTCCACGTCCAGGGTCCCTCCTCGACGCGCCGCACGCCCATGGCCCTGACCCTTGGCATCGAGAACCGGTACTCCTTCCGGAGCCTCGCCCACCTGACCTTCCACTGGGCGCTGAAATCGGACGCGGGCGTGTTGGCCGCTGGGACTCTGAACGTGGAAGGGAAGGAGGTGGGGCCGGGGCAGAGGGTGGAGGTGACGCAGGATGTTGGACAGAATGGGCGGCCTGGAAGTCCCTCGGAGCCACCCCGCAAGCTCATGTCTGTCCTGGCTGCATCCTCACCCTTCAAGCGGTCCAACGGAGAGAAGAAAGACAAGCGCACTGGTGGCAACGACAGTACCACGGGTGGGACGGAGGGAGGCATTCCCTCTGCAATTTCAGGGCTGGGCGGCACGTCTGTCTGGAGCACAGCGTGGGTAGAGGTGACGGCCCTGCTGAAGGCGGACACTCCCTGGGCCCCCAAAGGCCACGTGGTGGCGAGGGAGACCTTTCTCCAGGCCCTGGTTGGGGTCAGCGAGGGGGCGAGCGGCGACAGAGTGCCCGTGCCGCTGCTGACCATGCCTGCCCTGGAATTGAGGCAGGAGAGGACGGAGGAGGGCCAGGGACCCTGGACAGCGCATGCCGCAGCAGGAGAAGAGGCAGTGCTTGTGGTGTCGGGCGCCGAGGCCAGCAAGGGGGAGGACTGGCGGGTAGTGTTCGGAAAGAGGTCGGGTCGCCTCCTCGAGTACCGGGTGGGGGGCGTGGACCTGCTGGTCCCGCAGACAGGGGGGCCCGAGCACGCCTTCCTCCGTGCTGCCACCGACAACGATCGGGCGGGTTACCCCGTCAGTGCCACGTTCGTGACCCCCAAGTGGCTCTGTGACGCTCTTGAGCCCTACTCCCCTTGGAACGTGCTGAGCTATTACGCGCGATGGCGGCGACTGGGCCTCTGCCTCGACGGGCTCGAAACCAGCGTGCAGGAGGTGACGCCGGTTGTCCACACGACAAAGCGCGTGGAGATCCTCGTCCGCGCCACCGTCTCCACGGCCCAGGCCGGCCCCCTCCTGGATGTACAGACCCGCTTCACAGTGTATGGGAGCATGGACGTGAAGATGGGGATCAGGGTCGTCTCCCTGTACGAAAACCAAGCCAAGGCGCCTCTGCACTTACCCCGGGTAGGCGTGACCCTGCAGCTTCCCCGGGAGTTCACGGACGTGTCCTGGCTGGGACTAGGCCCGCATGAGACCTACAGCGACCGCAAACGCAGCGGGCTCCTGGATGTACACCACGCCCATGTCCGAGACCTGCACACGCCCTATGTGGTTCCCTCTGAAAATGGGGGGAGGGCCGACGTGCGGTGGGCGGCTCTGCGAGATCCTGAGAGCAAGATGGGACTGCTTCTGAGGTGCACAAATGGTCCGGTCCATGAGGTCGAGGACGAAGGGATGCCAGAGAAGAGAAAGAAGAGCGTGCATGCGCCGGGCACTTTCCAGTTCAATGCAAGTATGCACTCGGTGCGGGAATTGGAGCAAGCGACGCGCACATGCGAGCTGCCGACTTGGGAGGAGGTGCAGCGGTTGTACGTGCACGTCGACCACAGGCACATGGGCGTGGGCGGGGACAACACCTGGGAACCGGACTTGATACACTCCGAGTTCTTGGTGCCCTGTGTCGGGACGTGGGAGTATGACGTATATCTGAGCCCCCTGGTCCCGGACGAGGAGCCCTCTGCGAAGGCCTGCCGTGTCTTGGAGTGAGGTACAACGAGGTGGAGTTTGCAAGCGGGGTACTAAGTCAAAGATCTATCACGCCACTTGGAAGCGGCAGTCTCTGACGTGTGTGCATATGTCTGTTTTGCATTCGGACATGAGCTTGAGTCCTTTGCGAATGGGAGGGCTTCCGACTCATTCTCATCGGCTGTCAAGGCCTGTTGGCTGTGGGGCGTCATGGACGACATGTTTAGTGATTTCTATCTAGGAAGGGGTTAGTGCGTCTCAGCATGATGAAGAATTCAAAAAATGATAAGAAATTTGATGTCCACTATTGCGAATTCGTGATGAACTTTTCCCTTAAGCTTAATTTAAATGCTTCATGTTACCTGAGGTGCAGCGACATACCAATCCCTTTACAAATATATATGTATACTTATATAAATTCATAGATTAATTTGTTCCGACGTTTACATAGCATTCCGTTCGTATAGAAACACGAGAGTTGGGCCTAGTCCCTCCAATGGTATTGCACACATAAGCGCTCGATTTGCACTGAAAGGCATTTCTGTCATCCTCTCTCAAACGTCTTCTCCCATCCCTCAATTTAAAGGCTTCCAGTGTCAAGGCTCACGCAGGGACAGGGAGGCATTGCAGGGCACAATGTCCCCAGACCCCTGCTTCTCCAATATTTGAGACCGGGCATCCTGGAAGACGGTGACCTCGTGCACCTCGCAACGTGTTTTGGTCCGAAGCTCTACCTGCAACAAATAGTACGTTCCAGAAGTGAATTTCTGTGTATCAGCACGTACAATTTGCCAGCCGATCGCCTCACCCACGACCGGATTTACGTCCGTCATGGCAAGCATGGCAGATTCCTGAACAATCAGGTCTCCAATGTCGATGGACTCCCGGGGACTTCTAGGGATGGCACTAGAGATCGGTCCGCTCGAAGCAATATGCTCAGGAGGATCACTGGAGAGAGCTCCTGGTTGTGCACTTGCTGTGGGTGTAGCGACATTTTCTGTCTCAGGAGCAGCGTTATCGAGTGGTGCAAGCACAGGTTTAGAGGGGAGGTTGTCAGCTTGGACTGGTCCCAGGAATGAAAAAACCATGAAAAGTGCCACAGGAAAAAAGAATGGAATCATTTTTCTCATCATAAGGCATCGATGCCAGCAATTCGGCCGTGAAGTCATGCTCCCGCGAAGTGTCACCAGCTGTATCACGTCGAAATGTAATCCCCGCCCCTGCCGCCTCAAGCTATCATGGAAAGCGGCATGGAATGAAGAATAAGCGGCATGGAATGAAGAATAAGAATGAGGCGACGAACCATGATATTGCTTTGGTCCAAAAGGAACGCATCCGCTGACGCGCGATGTACTATTTGCTCTACCAAAACCCTCCTGTAACCAAGGACAAAAATGATACTGTCAAGCCTATATTGGGTTCGCGCAATTTTTCTCTTAGCGAGCGTCATCACCCAGGAGTTTGGCTGGCCTGTCCCCCATGGGCGTGAGCCTTACGTACGGCACTGCGTACAAACAATAGTTTTGCGTTAGCATCTGGATGCATGAAGAAAGTAAAGAAAAATCTTTAGTGCCTCGGTGCTGCATTCTTCAATTATTTGTACCATTGCCGGTCTTGAAGCAATCGCCAAGAAAGTCGTCCTGTTCTCTGCCCCCCAGCTGCTACAAACACATTGATCTATCCCATTCTATACGCCGCTCTGATATACAGGTTGCTAGCTTGGGTTGTAGTTGAGTAAGTCGCCAGGCTTGCAAGGATTGCGGCATCGGTCACTCAGCGTTCCTCCGATTGCGTCCACCTTCGCAAGCAGCGTCGTAGACCTGTCGGTCCCCGTAGCCCTCCTCTGCAGAAAGCAGTATGATCTCTGCAATCTTTCTGGTAAATCAGAAGGGGGAGGTCGTGGTCAATCGACTGTATCGGGACGATGTTAGCCGGTCAATGGTGGACACGTTCCGACACAAGGTTATTGCTTCGAAAGAGACGGGCTCCCAGGCCCCAATCAAGGTCATCGAGAATGCGACCTTCCTGTACATCCGCCACCACCATCTGTACCTGGTTGCTGTCACGCGTTCCAACTTAAACCCTGCACTCGTGTTTGAATTCCTGTTTCGAATGGTCCGCATCTTCAAAGCGTACTTTGGAGAGCATTTTGACGAGAGCGCGGTTCGGAATCATTTTACGTTGGTTTACGAGCTCCTAGACGAGACCATGGATTTCGGCTACCCACAGAACTGCGCCATTGAGGTCCTGCGGCAATACATCAACCTTGGAACGGTTCAGGCGGAGATGGAGCAGCAAGAGCCGACGGTGCTGACGTCTCAGATCACGGGCCAGATCGATTGGCGGCGAGACGGAATCCGGTATCGGAAGAACGAGGTGTACATCGACGTGCTCGAGTCCGTGAACATCCTCATGTCCGCCACCGGCAACGTCCTGCATTCCGATGTGACCGGTCAGATCGTGATGAAGGCCTTGTTGTCGGGTTGGCCGGAGTGCAAGTTTGGCCTCAACGACAAGCTGATCATGGACAGGGAGGCCGCCGGCAAAGCCAGTGGCGCCGTGACACGCCGGAGCGCAGGTGTGGAGATCGACGACTGCACATTTCACCGCTGTGTCCGCCTGGGGCGCTTTGACGCGGATAGGACCATCACCTTCATTCCCCCCGACGGCGAGTTCGAGCTAATGCGCTACCGCGTGACCGAGAACGTGAACCTTCCCTTTCGGCTGATTCCGGCCATCCAAGAGGAGGGACGCAACCGTGTGGCTGTGAATGTCAAGGTCACCGCCAACTTCTCCTCCAAGTTGTTCGGTCAGAACGTGGTCATCAAGGTACGGAGAGGGCAGGGACTGGGGGGGAGGAAGATGACCGGAGGGAAGGAGAAGAAGAAGGTTCCGGACTCTCAGCCGCTTCGAACCTTACCCCCGCCCTCGCACCCCCTTCTCTCCCTCACCCCCCCCCCCTTTCCTCGCACGGTCCCTCGT
>NW_005803531.1:0-1319 GCF_000240725.1 Microchloropsis gaditana
GGAGGGGGGGAGGGAGGCACCTTGGTGGGCGAGTGAGGGTGGGCCAAGGGAGGAGAGGGAAGGGTCTCACACGTCTTCTCGTGGGAGGGAGGGAGGAGGGGCGAAAGGTGTTGGCGGCGATCAGTGCGAGGAGGTGCATAGAGGGACCCAAGAAGAAGAAAGTAGAAGAAAAATGCTGCAGCGCTGAAGTGTGTCAGTACACCAGGCTTTCCCCAGGAAAGGAACAAGCCGCTCGAGACGGCGGGAACCGGGACGCAAAAGGTCCATGCGAGTCCTGAGACGTCAGATGCCTTCTATGCATAAATGCGTGTCCGTGACGCTGTACGACACGCGCAAAATTCATTCTCGCTCAAGGATGTAGGAAGTGTCTTCGCATGGAATCGAACACGCTTGTTCGATCAAGAGGCCCATTCGATTCCCCCCCACCTATTCCCGACGGCGCATGCTCCTCTCCCCCTCTTTGCGTGAGAGTCGACTGGCGCATGTCATCCATCAGGGGAAAACACGCGCGTTAAGCAACTCTTCTCTTTTTTTATCCCTTTTCGGGAAAGTCCGACTGAACCCACTATTTGCACTCCAACTATAACTCTCTCTCATGTTGATTTTTACCATTCTGTCCTCTCCCTGCACTTTTTAATCGCCCTTCTGCTCCCACTGCCCCTCCCTGTGCCACTCCTCCCGTGGACCCCGCAGTCTTCCAATCCAGGAATCCGCTATGTGCAAGAAATTTTGTCCGCCCGTCCCTCCTCTCCTTCCTTCTGCCTCCTTCCCTTCCGCTTCCTTGCCTGCTGCACGTCCTCCTCTCCTCTCCCTTTCCTCTTCCTTCGCCCACCCCTTCCCACCTGTCGACTCGCCAAGGACGCTTCCGAGCCTGGCGGTCTCCACCGTTTCCACCACCCTCCTCCCCTCTTTATCAGCTCGTCCGATCACACAAACTATTTCGACAGAAATTAGCGACAAGGACTATATACTCAGGGGCCAGGCCCCCGCCCTCCCTTCGGTTCCCCACCCCGTCCTTTTCCAGGACCTCAACGACTCAATCCGGCGGTGAATTGAAAGGAATTCGGCCGCAACGTCCGGAGGCATTCCACCACCTGAAAGCGGGGCAGAGGGAGAGGGGAAAGGGCAAGATCAGCAAAGGACGGCTAGCTGGAGGACTTGCATGTGTAGGGCGGAAAAGGAATGGGAGCGACGGTGCGCACGCAGGCGCAACGGGAGGGAAATGGACAACCCACCTCTTCCGCCAACCTCCCTCGGAGCTCCTCGATGTCTTCCACGTGCTGAAGCAACGAGTGGGCGGCCAGGACCTGGAGAAGGGA
>NW_005803531.1:1329-6060 GCF_000240725.1 Microchloropsis gaditana
GTCAACTTTTGGAAGAAAACAACCGCGGATGCCTGCGTAAGCAAGGCATGTTTTCTTCCTCCCCCTTCCCTCCCTCCCTTCCTCCCTTCTACCCCATCCCGCCTGCCCACCTGCTCCTTCGTGTCGTATTCAAAGAGATGGTTGTAGAAGAAAGAACCACAGGTCCCCCCGAACAGGATCAGACGGTGCTTGTAGACACAGAGGGACTGACCGTACCCGGGGGGGGGCATTTGACCCCTCAACGGCATGATGGACCATTCCTAAGGGCAAAAGGACGAAAAAAAGGACCATGCCAGCATCAGTCCCGAGTGCTCACGTGCCATGAAACACCGCGCGTTCCCTACCACCCAGCATCCCTCTCCCCCGTTCCTTCCTCCCGCCCTTCCCCACCTCTTTCTCCGTGTCGAACTTGCAGAGGTCGCCCAGGTTGGTCCGGCCCCAGCAAGGACCCGACCCGCCAAACATGTAGATATCGCGGTTCCCCGGGCCGATGCAACAGCAATGGGAAGCACGTCCCTGTACGACGGTCCCGCTGTTCTCCACGTGTCGCCACAAATGCGAGTTTAGGTCCAGAATATACACGTCTGCCAAGGCAAACGACGGTGCAAAGGACGGAAGGAGGAGGAGGAGAGACGTATGATTAGAAATTCACGCACGTTTGGGTCATTTCCCGCTCTGCCTGCCCCCCCGTCCTCCTCTTCCTCCCTCGCCTCCCACCTGAAAAACAGATGCCATCGGAATATCCGCCAATGATATACATGTAGTGGCCAATTTGGACGCAGGCATGACCTGATCGACACTTGGGCACCTCACGATCCTTATCTTTGTTGGCTTTCAGCTGTCTCAGGCAGAGGTGGGGGCAAAGTAAGGGATGGTAAGAAATGGTGGGGACATGTAGAGGAAGAGGGGAGGGGTGGTGGGGGAGAGAAGTGAACAGAGGTCACAGCCGGATCATCGTCCTGGGGTCTCCCCTTCCTCCCACTCGCGCGTAACATCCCTCCCCTCCCGCCCACATGTCGCACCTTTGTCCAATGACTGTTTTCCCAGACCCAATCCGATCTGTTCCCATCCCCTTTTTTCCCGACGGTGCCTCCCGTCCGTTCCCGGGAAGGTCGCCGCGCCAGCATGCTGCGTGGGGGGGCTTGCGGTCTGCTTGGAGCCGGAGTGTGTGTAATCCCGTTGCTTTGCAGTGAAACCGGGACGATGTTTGCCAAGGAAAGATCTTCTTGGCCAGGTGTTTGCACGTTTTCTGTTGTGCGGACCGTGGGGGCACTGCCCGAATTCAATGCTGGTGGTTGGGGCCTGAAATCGGTGATGCGCGTGTCGTCTCCAGGTGGATCAATGGAGGTCGAATTGCCCATGCTCCATTACTGCTGGACTTGTCCCGACCGGTACTCACTTGTTCTTATGTAACGTGCTTTTTAATGTGAAAAGGCAAGAACGCATGAGGGGGATACAAGGGAAAGTGGGCACATTTATATCTTTTCCTCTCTGGTACCTTCCCCCGAGCATCCAACCACGAAATGCAATTCTACAGGGTTATTTTAATCACTGTGCGCACATTTCGAGTCATACGCGAGGCAAGGAAACCCATCGTGTATGGCAAGCAGAATGCAGCGTGGACACAGGTTGTAAGAGCTTGCCCATGTTTGAAAAGGCCCCGACAAAAGAGACAGGGAGTGAGGACCCTGTACGTCGACCCCGCCACGGAAAATCCATCCCACATCCCGCCTACCCTCCCCACCCGCCCTTCCACTGCGCCATGTACACACATCGCGCATGTGCTCGCCTCGTCGGAAAGCACATTCTCGTCCCATACCGAGGGACTATAGCGCCATATTTTTTTGGGGGGGGGGGCAGAGGAATAGCGATGCCAGCGAGTTGCCTGGAGGGAAGCAAAGAGCTGCAGAGTCTCTCGCAAACTGCGAGAGAGACCACCCCGAAGGCCATGGCCTTCAAACACGCAATAAAATGGTGCCATAAACCATGATATGACTGAATGGCCTGGATACAGTAAAGCTGCATGGCACTGGTCGTTGAGCGTCGCGATTTTCCGCAGACACAGCCAACGACTCGACCAGGGTCTCTGCGCGAAACCTGCTGGGAAGCACGCTTGCGTCTCTTGAGGCCACACAACACATCAGTGACGTCGAGCCGCAAGGGCGAAAACACATCCTGCAATGCAAAATGTCAACCAAACCACATACAAGGGAGGCATGCTTGCATGCACCTACTTGGCAATATTTGAGCGTGAGCCAGGACGAGAACACGTTCTCAGCATGGGCCCCGTTGTACCGAGGGCTGCCATCCTGCCAAAGATATTGATATAGACGGCTTTCTGGGGGGTGGAATTGAAATGAGCACCGCATGCGATTAGGAGGCATTATAATTGTTTGGTTCTCCAACATGTAAGAGACGTTTATGATTTGCTTAAGAAGGAGTCTGTCATATTATCTTTTCGAGTTGTATGACCACTATTTTGGTCTCATGAGATGCTAGCAGAGAAGGAATGGAATTTGGATCATGATACTATCTAAATTGGAGATATTTGTCCTCTTATAGTACATTATAAGCACATGTAGATGTCGGGAAAGGTCCAGTTGGATTATTTTGTGTTGTCGTTTGTCCTTTCTTTCCTCCCTCTTGCTCCAGTTGTGTGGAACTGCGTAGAAGTGGGAATATGTCCTTGCCGATATAATTTTTTTTCTCCCAATTCAATGCTTAGTCCTGGGAGACAACGTAGACCCTAAAATTCGTCACTAGCTTGCGAGAAAGAGCCGTAAGCCAATCGATGCCCCTGACAAAATCGGCTTTCGGTGTTCCCATCGCCCTCATTTTGTGTTAGAGCTCGTCTGATGAAAGCAACAGCTGTCTTTGGACAAAATAAAATAACCTAAGAAAGAAGAATGAAATTACATCATTCCCTTGCTCTCTACGTATAATTCATTTATGTAACGGCAGCCATTTTTGACGCATTTCTAAAGGCCACCTTCTCGACAAAGTTGTCTCGCGCACTCGTTTGACAAAACCAAAATATTAGTACCCCGTTCAGGACCTCGACCCGAATAAACCCTCGCGCGGGACAAAATGTGATATTCAGCAAACCCATGGCATCTACGGGGAAGATTGCGTTCGTGAATGTCACGTGCCGAAATCCCATCAGAAATATTAAGCTCGAAACCGAAGAAAGTGTACGCTTTGTAGCCGCACATTTTGATCGCCTTTCCCATGACAAATTTCATGGCATTAGTACGAGGTCACCTTGGCAGACCTCTCTCATCTTTGCCTTTGGCATACTTTTTTTCCTAGAGAATGACGCAGTCATATCCGGTTGCAGGATATTATTCCCTCAAAATTCAACTCATTGGTCCCCATTTTCCTCAGTTTCTCTACGTGATTTAGTCGACCTTGACATGCTACCGTGAAGGACAGCAGTAGGTCGTTCGACCTGGCGTGGCACAGTCCGAAAGCCCCCTGACAGGTAGTTTGGTTGAAGTCCACGCACAGCCCACAAGCTCCATCAAAAGATGCAAACCAACCCTAACCACTTCTAAATCGCCTCTCCTTGCGCACTTGGCGCATGCGATGGTATGCAAAACACACCTTCGTGCCTCGCTTGGCTTTGCGGGCGTGGTCAGGCCGCGCCGGAGGGCTTGGCCCATATCATATCATGTGACCCCCCGCCCTCCCCCAGCCTCTCTGTACTTGCAAAAGTGGCCTTTAGAACCACACCAGGAGCCTTTTGTGGCCCTTGCACGCCCAATAAATGTATGTCTTTCAGACGTGCAGTTATCGCACGGCAATGTCCTCCACTTGCACTTTTACCGCCCACCCTGCTTTGGCAGGCGGGACTCTTTTCCGGCCTTCCTTGTCGCCGACGCCTCGCTCAAGTTGCAGCTTTTCAAACCCATACCCTTCCGTGTGCCCGCCCAACCGTGCTACCTCGGGCCCCACCGTCCACACCGTGTATAATTTTGCCGAAGGGATGGGCATGAAGTGGAGAGAGTGTGGGGATCATCACTTCCGTGGCGGGAGAAATTGATGTTGTCCCCTTTTACCACTGTGATACATGCTTGACCTTGAGCTGCTTGCGGAGTCCCATGCGTTAGCCGCTCCCGTCCCAAAGACTTTTCTCAAAATCGTGCGGTAACCTGTGTTTTTGTGTATCCGCCGAATATGATGACCATGATCTCGCCGCAGCGATGCAGTGGTGCACGCGTCGACCCCCATTCCAGTGGATGGCAGAAAAGTGTCCGTGCGGCTTGCCCTTCCCTTATGAAAAGCTCGAAGTGAAGGTAGCAAAAAAGCATAGCTCCATCCTGTACATTAACTTTTTAGCCATTGTTTTCTTACACAATTACAGTACGTTGAGAGTACACAGGCTTCAGGGCTTTACTTGTCAATGCCATCTTCCCTCTAGGATTAACCACTTCAACACTTACGGCGTATGGGTAACCAACCTTCCCAGGGAATCGAAGGGATCGGGACCACCGAATTCTTGCTGCAGGGGAGAGACGATTCGGATGACCCAGAACAGCACAGAGGAGGGTCAGGAGCGTCCGGTCCTGAATTTTCGACTCGGGTTGGTGCTCGATCCACCGGCAGGCGTGGCAGTGCTCCGTTCCCGACGTCATCGAGTCAAGACCTGATTACCAACAATGCGCGCTCAAGAAATGGCCACAATCAGTGCACGTCTTCCTCTCCTCTTTCTGCGTTGAAGCTGGACGGAGA
>NW_005803531.1:6070-9739 GCF_000240725.1 Microchloropsis gaditana
GGGAGGGAGGGAGGGAGGGAAGAGGGTGTCCAAGTGTACAGCTTATAAATAGGGCGATGGGAGAGAAGACGGACGGGTTTGGGGGTATGTGCAGTTTTACTCTCAATTCATTCCGTTCCTGTCGCCAACCGGTCTCAACAAGTCCGACAAAGTCATATTAAAAAAGTCAAATTCAAAGCACGCCTTCCGCCCCACCCTGGAGGCTGGGCAACCACCAGGCTGCGCATCCCGTGCATGGAAAAACAACGGCGGCAACGCACGATCGAGTGGGGTAAGGGTAAGGAAAGAGGGGCAAAAGTAATCATATGAGGCGACTAATGGAGAGGGACCAGTCTGCGATAATCCGAAGGGGTGAGGGGGGGGAAACGAGGCCTCACACCCTCAAGAGGGGAGGGGATAGGCCTGACAGCCTCCCAGAGCCTGGACGTGTGCCCCAAGGTCGTGTCCACCCTCACGAACGGGAAGAGGGAAAAGCACCAAAGAAGGATAGGCTCGAATGGGCAGCAGGCGGGGAAAAGCCGCTCAGGCAAAGGGGGCAGGAATCTTTTCTTCATTTTTCTGGCCTTTGGGGCAGACTTGTCTTCCTGTAGTTGTGCATCTTTTACTCCACAAATTTCGCTTGTCATCCCTGCCGCTAATCCCTGTGCCTCTCAGTCGGTCCTACCGCTCCCTCCCTCCCTCCCTCCCTCCTTCCCTCCTTCCTCACCGTACATTTCTCCATGGCCGCCTCCCTTCGCTTCCTGGTACCCATGTCCCTCTCTCCCCGGCCCAATTTCATGCTTTTTCTACCATGTTTGCGCCCCTTTTCCCTCCAGAATTTCCTTCCCATGGCGATGATGGACTTTGCATCGATTGATAGCCCCCTCCCACGTCAGCCTAGGGATGCTTTGTCTGACCCCCGGGTGTTTTCCCTCCTGCATGCCCTTGGCATTATTCCTCCCTCTCTCCCTCCCTCCCTCCTTCCTTCCATCTTTTTTTCTACCCCTTCAAATCCTATCGTAGTCAGAAAGTCACCGACAGGTGAAGCAGCTCTTCCGACACCACCTCTCACTTGATGAAGACCGTGTAGGCATTTTTGTCTGCCTTTTTATTTTTCCCTTTCTGCTCTTGTCCTCCGTCTCCTGCTGCCGCTTTCGCGGCTTGTTTCTTTGCGATCTTTTCTTGCAATGCCTTCGCATCCCTGGGAACAAAGAAATGGGTATGCGAAACACATGTATATGATAAGCCATGGTAATGGACGTCACCGAAGCATAGGAGGCGTGGTACGTGAGAGGCCCGATGATGGCGTTTGCGTCATTGATGATGGCTTTTCCCACCGCTCACTCTTGTTCGTCCTTTTCCCTGATCTTTTCCACTGACCACATACCTCTCTGCACGCAGTTTAGGATCGCCTTCGTTTCCTTCCTTGCGACCTTTCGCCGCCCGTGCCGCCGCTCGAGCCCGATCGATCTCACGTTGATTCCCGCGTGTCATGTTGCTTCCTTTTTCGCTGGGATGTACTGTCCAGTTGGTCTAACGTAACGGTGGGGACAGGGGTTCTAGGAAGCCGAAGGACTGCTTCTTTTTCCTTGCGGGTGCCGCTTCGTGCTTCCCTCCCTCGTGGCACCGCCTGCTCCCGGCTCTGTATGTAGTGCACACGTGGGAGACAGCGTGGATTCGTGAGCATGGACTCCTGTAGTCCGCCTCTCAAGCTGGAACATTGGCAACCAAGTCAGCGACAGGGAATAAATCGGTGAGGATCTTAAGTCCACCCGACTCGGGGGGGTTGCCTCGAGCCAAGGCCCAAAATGAACACACGACCCAATCATTCGTTAAAACAAGGCACGTCCACCTCGCACAGGAACGCCACGACTAGACTTTTCCATCCCAGGACGTCCAAACCCTGCAGTTTCGGTCCCAGGGCCAGGGAGCCGGAGGGGACGTTCCAGAAAGCGGGGGCCACGGACGTTTTCGCGCTAAAAACGGAGGGCTCAGGGACGTAGGAGCGTAAAAATGGCCGTGACTATGTTAAATGGAAGGGACACGAGACCATTTGCCAGCGCTGTTGCGGTGAGGCATGGTATGTTTCTGTGTGTTTTGATTTGAAACGCATTGAAATTTCTGTTTATGGCCATGGTTTGGTGCGAAGCATCGATTGAGTACCTTGGCGAATTTTCCCGCCGTTGCCCTTGTTCGAACACTCGAAGAGAAAGAAGGATGCCTACGCACACTATGTCGGCTTGTTTTTAAAGATGCATGGATCAAGACTTCTGGTGTAATACTAAGTCAACGTCAATTCGAAGCCATGTATATGCATGACTACATGTTTATTTTTCCGACCGAGCTACAACTGGTGTCTTCGTCATGGGTCACAACGTTATCTTCCTACCCCTCATACGCTTTGTGAAGTCACAACGCTTACAACTCCATGCTCGCACATGCTGCACAGGAAAATCTTTTTTTAAAAGAGAACCTTTTCGCGTTTATGAATCCAGACGTAAAGGGCAAAGAAAACAATGGCCCGAGATCAAGCAGCTCCGTCGATGGAACGACAACCAAGGTCCAACCGCACTCCTTGCGTCTATCGCGTCGATCCCGCGATAGGCTGCATTGCACCGCCCAACAGACCGCGTCATTAAAATCTCTGGAGTCAACAAATGGGGAAGATGGCACCGTGGTACGTACGGAAAGCAACTCACAGGTTCTTCCCTCTCCCCCTTTGCCCCCGCGTCCGGACACCGTCTCGGTGCAGGTTCCAGAAATGAGGAGCCGCCTGGGCCTCCTGAAAGGCTTATCCCTCCGTTTCATTTCCACGCAAGGGAGGGGTTGGGACTGTCCCTTGCCACCCTCCCACGTCCCGTCCCCCGCGGGCAAAACCGTCATCAAATATGTGGGGGCTGCCTTTGTGGACCCAGCCACGCAGGCCATCAAGGTTCAACGGGGATTCACGGTCTCTTTGAAAGTGGTCGATGAGGCAGGGGAAGAATGTGGCGTCTCCGACAACCCCCGTCCCTGGCCTGGTGGGGGCGTGTACTACTTCGAGAGGGTGATTTTGCCGACGAAGGGCCTCTGGACGTTGAAATTAACGGCACGGGAGAGCAGGAAAGCCGGCGTCGACACGACCGGCTGGGTAGCGCACGGCGATGTGGCAGGGCAACAGGCGACAATATTCTGCGGGGAGATGCCCGGACAGGCATTTCCGGCAGACAGCCTGACCACGGACCTGGTTCCCTCGGTCCCTCCCACGCTCCCCATCGCACTTGGCTTGGGCGATGCCCCTGTGATCGCCTTGGACTACTTAGGACCCCGGAAAAATCTGGGACGAAAGGATACCCGGAGAGCCCCTCGACGGACCTGCAGCAAGGAAGACTTGGCCCTGGCCTTGTCGGTGTTGGAGGAAGAGAAGGTGGGGAGTGGCGGGGCAGGGGAGAGGAAGGGAGGGAAGCGACGGAGAGCGGATGGCGGAGGGGGGGAAGGAGGGAGGGGCGAAATATCGGCGGCTCAGAAGGCCTTGCTGCGTAAGTTCAAGTCGGTGCCACAGGATTGTCGTTGGCTGGAATTCGAGGCGTTGACGGCGGGGAGGACGGCCGTCGTCTTTTCTCGGAGAGCCTGGGAGTGGGATCTGGTGGGGATGATGGAGTACCGCAAGCCCTCGGGCGTGAGGGAGGGAGGGGGGGAGGGAGGCACCTT
>NW_005803531.1:10301-12811 GCF_000240725.1 Microchloropsis gaditana
CCTCCCCCCCACCCCCAAAAGAATTCCGTTATGAGAAGGGCAAAGATGGGAAGCTCTCTCCGACTTCCGCCTACCTGGCCACGGAGCAAAAGCGAGTGGAACAGAGGGAGCGGAGGTTGAGGCGGGGCAGAGGGCCTCCAGAGGAAGGGGCCAGTAAATTTTTGTCGAGGGGAGGGACCGGGGGAGGAAGGGAGGGAGGAGAGGAGGAGGAAGGATAGTAAATACGCCTGGAAAGGAAAGGGAGGGTATAGCTCAAGCGTGCAAGCAACATTGAGATTATAATATGAACATGCAATAAGGGAAGTTAGATATCTTCTATTTTGATCTTTTCTTGTCCGATTTATTTATTTTTTACACGTGTTTTGTATGTGGGGAAAGCGCTAACCCCTGCGATGGGAAGCGGACACACTGCGTTGCGACAGATCAGCGTAAATGTGTATGTGATGTATACAAGTACGTGCGTGAGTACGACGAAGGGCCGCGAGAGCCACTTTCTCGGCGGCATGTAAAAACTTGAGTTCAATGTTGTTGTCAGGGAAGTCAAGCTTAAGCAGGATTTGCTGAAATTGAATAGTTTTTTAACAAAATAACTATTGAGTTCTGGTTCCATAGAAAACAGCAAGAAATATCGAAACAAAAATCAAAGGCCGTGCAAGGAGATTGATGAGCACAAAAAGGTCGTATCTGTGCGCAGGCCAGGATACATTGCTATCTGCTAGCAATAAAAAGAAACGGCCGGTAGAAGGGTGAGAGCTGGGATATAGGAGATGTCGTGTAAATATTATCGACCTGTCTATTGGAAAGCACACATCGAATCAAAAGAGGGATAGTACGGGAGGTAGAACGAAAAGTAGTTTGCCCGTGGCGGGCAGGAAGTCAGTCTAAAGACTCCCCTTTTCCATTTTTGGATTTGAGATTCTTCTTTGAAAAACCAGTTTTTGATACCCAATCCTTACTTGTTTTCCAAAAGAACTTTTCCTGTATGAGATGTGCGCGTCGGGTGGTTGTCGGGGCGGATGTTTTGGCTTTTGGGGACGGGTGTCACCCTCCGTTAGGCCCATATAGCCACGGCGACCTGAGACGTCAGCGACTAATCACTTCCCCATCGAATGAGAAGGTACACAAAGATGCCAGAAGATGCATTGTGGTTGTTGATTCCCGGCCAAGCCGTGTGCCACCTGCTGTTTGTGTCGAGGGTGGGGAGTGCTGCACGTTTCATTTCTTCGTGACGGTCGCGATCGAGTGCGTGCTTCGGATAGGAAAAAGCCGCAGGTTGAAAAATGCGCACGCCCCCTTACCCTGGGGCAAGACAAAGAGGCTGCCAATGGCACGCTCGAGACCCTCGCAAACCCATCGCAGCGCATTCCTATGTCTTCTCACTTCTTCACGATGGCTTGTAGTGGTCGCCAGGGATGTATTCCCTCTAGTATGGTTTTGAGCACGGCTCTGATCACCCTGTGGGGCACGCAAGGAGGTGCATCACGTCTACTCACTGGTGGCATGTCCCCGCTAACATGCAACACCATGGCCTGCGTTTGAATTTCAGAGGACGGGCCGTACATAAGAGGCTTTACTCACCCGGTTCCCTTTTCTATTCACGTCCTCCATCCAGTGGAAGCGGAATCCGTACCATCTCCGCCTCCTCTCCTCTCCTTCCCGGGCAGCTCCTTCCTCCGGCTCGGGCACAAGGGGCATTTCCCTCTTCCCCGCGACAGCACGCCTCGACCGTCGTTGGGATGAAGAGGCAGAGACATTCACCTCTGTTGGAGGGGTGTTGCCTCCTGCTTCCCTCTCTATGGCTGCTGCTCATTATCCATCCACCCACGGGCCAGGGTTGTCCTGCAAGCATCCTCAAGACAGTCGATCGCCGCCCCCTCCTCTCTTCGCGTCCCTCTCCTTCCCCCGACGACAAGGGAGGCCCCTCTCCGACTCGATCAGCCCTGCAGCGGGTCCGCGTCCGGCATTCCCGATTCCTGCTTCCTCCCCTCTTCCCCCCCCCTTCGGTCTTTGCCGGGCATCTCCGGCAATTGTGGCGGCGGTTCACGCACATTTTCCACAAGGAGATTGAGGCTTTGACGGAGGCTGACCCCAGGGAAGAGAATATTCTGGAACTCATACGGACTTTGCCGGAGGCAGTCTCGGAGGTGAGGAGGCCTGCATGGACTAAATCCTCTCCCCCCCCTCCCCTTCTCCTTCCCTCCCTCCCTCCCTCCTTGCCTCCCTCTCCCCGTTTCCGCTGCCGAGCTTCTCCCGTGCCAGACGTATATGTAAAACACATCATTCTCTCGATACTGGAGCTCGACACTTCCCATCTCCCGCCTCCCTCTTGAGCATTTCGCCGGCCCTCCCTCAGGGTCCTCGTTCCTTCCCCTCCTTCTCTTGTCCACCCCCTCCCTCCGCCTCAGGGCCACCATGAAACTGTACATTCCTTGAAACGAGGCTGGGCGGCCCTCCAGCACAAGGCGCTGGAGGGCCTGTTGGTTGGGTGGGGGGGAGGGGAGGAAGGGGCG
>NW_005803531.1:12821-14819 GCF_000240725.1 Microchloropsis gaditana
GGGCGAGTGTCGGTCGACAAGAGGGAGAGAAGCGAGACAGGGAGGGAGGGATTGAGGGAGGGAGGGAGGGAACGGTGCCACGGACCTGTCCCATGGATTCGGTCCTATCGCCGCCAAGAGGACAGCGCTGCTGGCTTTCAAGAGCTCGACCACATTCCCTCCTTCTCCCTCTTCCCTTCCTGGAAGGCCCTTGGAGGAACGCACCCTGTCCAGGCCCCTCTTCTCGCCCTTTTTTGTTACCACGGGGTCTTCATTGCATGTCAATGCTGGCTTGCCCTGGCAAACATGATCAGTCTGGTGGAAATGCAGGGGGCGATGAGAGGAATCGCAGAGGAAGGGAGGTAGGTAGGTAGGGAGGGAGAGAGGGGGGAGGTTGCACAAGAATTTGTGTGATCAACAGACTATCTCAAAGACTACCTGTCCTTCGTGCGACGATTGCACGGCTCCATGGGCTCCATGTTCGTAGTTTTCACATTGTAGGCATGTTCCTACCCTTATTCTTCGTCCTCGACCACCCAGGCGGGCTTGTGGCTCCAATACGGTAGGTAGGAAGGAGGAGCCGGGGAGGTGGAGGCAGGGAGAGAAGGCTTTTATGTCAGGGAGGAGGCAAAAAACGCCTAGACAACACACAAAGACGTGGAGCCACGGCAGCTTTGTCCTTTTTGCATACTCTGGGCGCAAGAAAGCTTTCATGATGCAGCCTTGAAGCTCCTAGTAGGAGGCGGCAAAGCACCAGCACTTGAACAGCAAGCCAACCACGTCCCGCCTATGCACCTGTATCCAAAGAAGGAACCCAAAACAAAATTAACATCCCCTGCTTATCAGATTAATGCCAACGCTTCTCCACCTCTCCGTAAGGCCCAAAAGGGAAGTTTTCCCCTCCCATGGCGGTGGGAATAGCTTGCCATCGCGGGCCCCGGCGCTAGAGGACGCTGTGTGTATCCTATCTCCGTCGTTCTTGACCAGGGAAAGCACTACCAGGGCAACTTGCCACCCCCCGTGTCCTACGGCGCAAATCCATGGCAAGGCGTGGGCAAACACGGGGGAGCGTCTTTTCTCCACGGACTGCCTATCTATAAGGCTTTGTCATAAAAGGTGGGGAGGCTCTCTGCCCTCCATTGAGAAGCTCTGTCTCGTCAACGCCGCAGATCGCAACCCAAGATACCTGACCTGCGCCACCCCTTTTCTCATGACATGTCTTTCTGCCCCGCTTCCCTGTACGCTCGTCGTACCGAGACAAGCAAGGCGGGGTGAGATGGAGGCTGGAGTGCTCCTTATTGCACGCAGTTGGGTTTGTGCCCCATCGATTTCATCGGCCGGGCGCTCCCTCTCGGGCACACGTACCCTCCATCGACACTCCCTCCTTGAACGACGCTCACCCTCACCCCCGTACGATTATTCACCTCCATATATCCACAGTATGAAGTCCATTTGTCTCGTCTCTCTCCTGTTCGCGGGGGCGGCGGCCTTTCAAATGCGTGAGTAGATGGGTTTGGGCGGGTCAAGAGGGAAACAGGAAAGGGGCCTCAAGAAAGAGGGAGCGGCCAAGGCGCAGGGGGGCACAAGACATGCTCCGCGACTGTATAATGCACTTGAATTTTTTAAAACGTTATTGGTCTTCTATTGGTACTCGATAAGCCTGCACCTCACCCGTCTTTAACCCTTGTCTCGGCGCCCCGGCAGCCCTTTCCAGCAGACAGCCCAAGACGGCGTTGAAGGCGGGGAGCGCCTATGTCTCCACGCGCACGGGCAAAGAGGAGCGACTGACGGAATACAAAGGCTGGCTGGAGAATGCAGAGATGATATTTGCCATTCCGGCCCAAGGAATGACGGTCAAGCAAGTGTCACAGTTGCGCAAGGCAGTCCCGGAAGATACCAAGGTTTGAGGAGGAGGGAGGGAGGGAGGGAGGGAGGGAAAGGGGGAAGGAGGGAAGGAGGGAAGGAGGGAGAGAGAAAAAGAGCCATCGAGGTCAGGAAGGCAGTGAGGGAGTGAAGGAG
>NW_005803531.1:14829-15283 GCF_000240725.1 Microchloropsis gaditana
CAAGTTCAGGGAGGGAGGGAGAGGGTGAGAGGGAAGGAGGGAAGGAGGGAGGAAGAGAGTCGGTGAGGGAGGGAGAGGAGCAATCTTGGAGGGACGGAGAAAGAGGGGATTCTCAAGCGATGAACAGGGGAGGATGAGGCGGCAGGGACGGGGGATGGACGAAGAGAAAAAAGCCTGAGTGAAGGCCCAGTGAGTGCAAGCCCTCTGGGGACGCCTCCTCGGCGACTGCTCTTATCTCCCAGTCTCGACCACGTCAGACCCCTTCATTCTCGTGATCTTTCTTGTACCCCCCAGGTGCGTGTGGCGAAGAACACGATCTTGAAGCGGGCGATCGAGGGCGACAGTCGGTGGAGCGTCGTGGGGGACAGCCTCTTTGAGAGCAACATGTGGTTTTTTGTCGGGAATGATTTGAAGGTGGGGGGAGGGGAGAAGGAAGGAGGGAGGGAGGGAGGGA
>NW_005803531.1:15752-17995 GCF_000240725.1 Microchloropsis gaditana
GCAGGAGCACCGGATAATGAGGCTTTGAGCGCCTGGCCGTAGGCTTGGAGGGCGGGCACGTCCTCCTTTTTGGCTGCCAAGAGGGCGACGGGGTCCCCCACCTTCGCCGAATCTCCTTCGCCCGTCAATATCGAGGCGAGTACGCCGCCTTCGAAGGCTTCCACGTCCATGTCCGCCTTGTCCGACTCCACCACCATCACGGTCTGGCCCGCTTTCACGCTGTCGCCCACTTTGGCCGTCCAAGCCACGATTTTCCCGCTGGTCATGGTCGAGGACAAGGCAGGCATGGCCACCTCCGCAAAGTCAAACGTCGGCTTGGACGGCGCGTTCGCAGCCGCCGGGGGCGCCGCCGCCTCGGGCGGAGGAGACGCCGGGGCAGCGCTGACACCACCTCCTAGACTCGCACCGCTTGCCAGGGCAGCCTTGACCTTCTCGACGTCGGCCTCGTTGTCAACGAGCAGGGCGCAAGGCGCACCCACCGGGGTCGCCTCCCCGGCCTTGGCCAGAATCGCGGCGACGTACCCGCTTTCGAAGGCTTCCACGTCCATGTCGGCCTTGTCCGATTCCACCACCATGATGGTTTGCCCGGCTTTGATCTTGTCCCCTACTTTGGCAGTCCATTCCACAATTTTCCCTTCGGTCATGGTCGAGGACAGAGCAGGCATGGCGATCTCAATCGCTTCCGCCATGGAAAGCACCACGCGGGAAGCCTGGTGTTGTTTCAGTGGCTGGAAAAGAGTGCGGACAGCCATTCGCCCTGGAATGAACGCCATGCTGGCTTGCGCGAGGAGGACCAAGGCCAAAAGCCCCGCCCCCACGGCTTTGTGGGTTAGGGTAGTCTGTCTCATCCTGTTTTGTGAGAGGTGTCAATCCGACAAATGAATGAAACGCTACATCTATGGCTCGGTGACATTGTATGGTGGTGTTCAGGAAGGTGGTTGCGCAAAGGCATTATTTTAGCAGGTTAAAAATAGCCCCCCATTGCCTTCGGGTTTGGACGTCGTATACGTCGCTAGCCTCTCATCACCCTAGGCATATAATGCCTCTAAAGATAAAAGCACCTCCCCCCAAGAAGTCAAGCACAACGCACAAGACTCATGCCTGCGAACACATCTTCTCCATGGACGCGGGAACCATGGGGCATGAGTCAAACAGTGCGGGCAGTGACGAGGCCTTGAAAAAAGGGAAAAAAAGGGTCGGGAAGGACTCGCCTAATTGTCAGCTTGGGCTTCTTTAGATCGTCTTGGCTCTCGGATAGGGGCGCAAGCATTTTCACCACCACCATTACCTCCCAACACCACATTGACCTACACGACGATTGGTCACGGCACTGTGATGTCGACAATGTGGAGGGTGTGCGGACGGAAAGGACGTTTGGCACCGGAACCCCCCCCGCAGGGCCGGGCCCTGGTTTTTGACGCTTGTCCTTGGCGGTGGTCGAGTCGGCGCTCCCCGCGCTATAAGTCCATTAGTCGATGTGTCCATCGCTGGAATATCCAGGAGCAGGAAGGCCCCGGGTGGTGGAGTCGTCAAGCAGGCGGCTTCTTCACGTTGACTTTTGCCCGGTCATTGACTCGAGGGGTTTTACTGAGTGGCTTGACCATGGATTCCATTAAATGTCAGAACCCAAGCGTATATGCGGGCCAAATGCCTGATTTTTTTTGTTTCCTATCGCCCTCGGGTTGTATTTTTGTGCAGGAAAAAGCGGGGCATACTGCACACAAGCAGAACAATTTCCCTTCGTCCTGAGGTGCCCAATTACCATCATTGCGGCCTTGGTGGAAGTCAAGCTGCACATGGCAATGTCCTTTTGTGCATCTACCCGCCCGACCACGACGTTGATACTATTTGTCCTCTTGAAAGTGGCCACGACCTTCGCTTTCATCCCCCCTTCTCTACCATTTTCGCTGCCCTTTAACACTCCAACCCTTTTTCACGCACGGCGCGCGCCCTTTGAAGCTTGTGGTATCCATGCACAAAGGCCGCTTAATCGCTTGGCCGGTGCCGGCAATGATGGTTGGAACGACGAAGAAGACGTCCGCTTCTCGGGCTTGTCCAAGCACATTGACACCGGCTTTCTCAAGGTACGCGGCTCTTCGTTTCCTCGCCCGTCGGACTGGCACAGGCATTGTCTTTTCCACCGTTGAAGATCGAGCTTATGCCGCCTTTGAACCCCAGTCTGAAAACCTCCTCTGTGTACGTCGTCAAAGGTCCCCTAAAAACGGTCCCCGAAGTCATAGGAC
>NW_005803531.1:18005-18287 GCF_000240725.1 Microchloropsis gaditana
TTCATTGGTAGGTACGCCCAAGGACGCACCTCCACCTGCCGGTGCGGAGCTTTCCGGAGCAGGTGCAGCAGCTGGGGCCGTCGCAGGGGAGGCACCAGGGGTCATGGCTTGGACGGCTGGAATTTCTTCCTTGGACCTGGCAAGCAATGCCACCGTGGCACCCACTGGGGCCGAAGCACCGTCCCCAAAAACAATCTTGGCAAGGAAACCTTCTTCGAATGCTTCGACGTCCATGTCGGCCTTGTCCGATTCCACCACCATGATGGTTTGCCCGGCTTTGAT
>NW_005803531.1:20600-21120 GCF_000240725.1 Microchloropsis gaditana
GGAGGGAAGCAGGGAGGCAGGGAGGCAGGGAGGGAGGAGCTGACGGGGGTGTGTGCGGGGTTGAAAAGGGGCGGCAAGAACTTCACGGGAGGATACTTTTTTTTCTCTTCGTCCCTGGGACCTTTCGTCTTCTTCTTTGTCTTTCCCTATCCTCCTTCGCTCGCATGCATGTAAACATACATTCTATCTATACATACATCATCTATTCACATCGTAAATCCGTCGTTTTCTTGCCTGCGGTGTAAACACAGATGGCATTTTCGTCGACTCGCTCGACCTCCAGGCCAGGGTCTGGGAGCAGGTGGCCGAGGGCATATCCGGTACTCCTCCTTCCCTCCCTCCCTCCTTCCCTCCCTCCCTCCTTCCCGGACCTCATCTTGCCCGTGCATCCGCCCGCTAGCCCCCTTTCCCTCCTTGTCGCAGGTCTCCCTCGCCCTGCATTTCGCGCCGGAAGAGGCGGTCAGGCGTGTATTTGACTGGACGGATGATGCGGGTGAGGGAGGCAAGCGTTTCTCCTGCG
>NW_005803531.1:21320-21574 GCF_000240725.1 Microchloropsis gaditana
TCTCGCCGACTTGGCCGAGAGCGAGATACCCTCCTCCGTGCTATCCAACCTCCCTTTGGAGGTGATCGAGAAAGTTCTAGAACGAATTGGCATCAAAGACTTGGTGGAATGCATTGAGACCTACGACGATCGCCTTAAGACGGAAGCGCAGGTGGAGTTGCACCCCTTCCCCCCTTTCCTCGCCCCCTTCCTCTTCCCCTTCTTCGGAAAAACCGGCAGGCAACCACTAATCTAGCTCTCCCTTCCCCTCTCCC
>NW_005803531.1:21810-26321 GCF_000240725.1 Microchloropsis gaditana
GCTTTTGCCCTCAAGCAGCCGAGCACACGCCTCGCCAAGACCTTGAAAGCGGCTCCCACCAAGTTGACTCGTGCGATCAAGCTGTCGTTCGAGGAAGGGAAGGAGGGCGACGAGGAGGCAGCGGCCCCAGCAGAGGAGCCGGCGGCCGAGTAAAGAGAAAGGTGGAAGGGGAGGGCATGGACACAATTATCGAGGTATATATATGTATATATATACCCGTATATATACATGCATATATGTAGCTGTCATGGCAGGTGCGAGCGTGGGAAAGGGCTGGCTCTGGCTTGAGGAGGGGAGGCGGTGGACGAGGGTGTGTGACTGTCAGGCATAGGCACCTTTTATGCCGCACACTGGTGGAGGGGAAAGAGGTGGAACAACAATGCTGTCTTTGCCGTGGAAAGGGTGAAATAAAATAGGGAGGGAATGAGGAAGGAAGGGGGGGTAGGAACGGCCCATGGTGGAAGGATGCCTGCGGGAAGAGTCTCTTCGAAGGCACCGACTTTCTCCGCTCTCACATGCTGGCGCAGTGGGAAGGAGACGGAAGAATTAGGCGACCCGGAGTTGAAGGACGGATTTAAAGGTGGTCTTGCCTGTACCCGACGTGGACTTTACTGTCCCTCGTGATGAGACTTAGGACGTTTGTCCAGCCGTTGCTTTTTTGTTTGTTCCTCCCTGTTCGACGGTCAATAACTTTGCTGTTCGACAGCAGTTCATCATTCTTTTGGGGAAACGTTAGGGCCCTGGCGCTTGACCATGTCTCTCTCCCCCCTCCCCCTGCCTGACAGCCTCTTTCTCCACACCAGCATGCTCGGCAATGCCATCAAAATCCCGACCCCGCGGCAACATTTTCCCGGGGATGCGCGTTTTGCCCCCTTTCCCATCGCCCTCGTTGCTTCTGCCCTCTCCTAGTCTTCTACCTCCACGATGGCCTCGATCTCCACAGGAATGTTCAAGGGGAGGGCGTTGGTGCCGACGGCACTCCGGGCATGCACGCCTTTGTCGCCGAAGACTTGGACAAAAAAGTCGCTGGCACCGTTCACGACCATAGGTTGTTGACTGAAACCATCGACACAATTGACGAAGCCTACCAGCTTGACAATGCGCTTGACCTGAGGAAAAAGGCGATGCCCATTGGGCGTCAGTTTGACAAATCCCTCCCTCACAATCCCTGAAACCGAGGAATGAAAATGTGGGTTGACCTCCTTAACACATTGAATAACTTCATCGAGGTACTCATCAAGGTGCATGCCAGTGTGAGCGCTTTACTCGGTACACGGGAGAAGAACAGACCATCGGAAAAAACGGAAAATGTGGACGTACTCGGTCCAGATCCCCGACCTCCTTTTTCAGAGAAGAGAGCAGGTTGAGGGCAATCAATTTCGCAGCACCCTGAGCTTCCTCTGGGGAGACTTCGGCGCCAACTTTTCCTGTGAGGAGCTGTCCATTCGCGTCCGTAGGGAGATGGCCCGCTGCAGAGGGGCAGGATAGAGGAATTTGAATTAGAGGACGAAGGCTGACCCACGTAGTAAACCTTTACATTTCCATTAATGCGTGTGCCAATGATGGCGTCGCTACCAGAACCTCGCTTTTCCTTCTTCCACTTACACAAGTAAATCATCTTGCCGCTCTTAACAGCCATCGCAAAGTTTCCTTTGGGCACCCCTGGCGGGGGCAGCTTGAGCCCCATTTCCGTGAGTTTAGCCTCCGTGTGTATCTTTTGGGATCCAGCAATCGTAGTGCTTTGAGGAAAGGAAATCGCGTTGTGCCTGCATGGAAATATTATGGGGTACCGGAGAGGCGGGAGGTAAGCTGCAGCAGCAGGCACGAAGTCTATCAATGCTTGACTTTACGTACCGTGCGACCAGCGCTGGACGGCGTATCGTCCGACTGAACATGGATCTGAAAAAGATGTAAAGACGTCCATGGTCTGGTTGGTAAGGGTTCGAAATGCTGCTGCCAAAACGCAGTGTGACGTTATCAGGGTGCCGTGCGTGCATCTGCATCGACATTGAAGTCGTCTCGGAAAGCGGGACGAAAATAAATGCCATGAAGAAGTCGTTTGCTCCGGGCCAGGACAAAATGTGGGAACTGCAGAGACATGAGAATTGCTGCGTGTTTTACAAAGTCCTTGGCGCTCCTATTCCGACATGACAAGGCGACGAACGTGACGACAGTTCCAAGGAGTTGATTCAGCAGACAGCTATGGAGCCCGTCACGACACCATTTTTTTAGTTCATCTGAGGTCCCAAAACCGTGACAGCCTCATCTTTCGGTCATGTGGAAAAAGGTTCGTGGTGAATATACCAGTGTGTGGCCGGGAGAGCATTTAAATTCGAAATTAATGGGCCTGTCTGTGCAGGGACGGGGTGGAAGACGGGGTAGACCAGGCAGTGCTTGCCACTCTTGCTGTGTAGCGCCTTCTCGATGACCGGACGCGGGTAGGATTCACGATCTACTGTCTGGCTTCTATAGAGGACAAGTCGAAGGAGGAGCCCCTGTGCACGGCCGTCTCGTAAACTCGCATTTCCCTGTTGGGACCGGGCATTCCCAAAGCTGACATGTCCAAGCAAGGGTTCGATGTAAGAGAGCCCATCGACACTTCAACACCCCACATGACTTGCATGGGGCGTGGAAAATCGGCGGCTTGCCTTTTCTTCTTGTCTTGATTCCAGCATGCGGCAATGGTATGGCAAGGAAGGTCAGATACGGCGTGAGCCAGACCAGAAACGAGGGCCGTGCACCCGGCCTCTCCTCTGTATTTCGTCATGCCTGCAATAATCTGGGACTGCTTGGAGCATCGGGGTCTAAGGCTGTAAACCAGAACGAAGCAATAGCACGATATACGAGGCTCGTACGATACGCGACGTTATGCGACACAGGAGGCCTTTTCTGCTCCAAGTCTTTCTTTTCTTCTCTTACCCGTCGCTGTGTTCGCGCAGAGCCACCTTTGTCTCGTGATGGCACACATTCATGACGGTACGCCAAAGATAGCATGACGGAGATACAAAATGACACGGAGAAAAACATGCAAAAGGACTCCATTCTCTTCCACCTTCCAGGTCTGACGCCGTCTGACGCACCTAAGCCCCACCACCACACACCCCACACACGCACACGCGCACATTCCAGCACAGATATGACACATAGAGAGGGACCTGTATTACCCGAGAGCACGTTCCGTGTCTCAACTCACAATCGCAAGAATGCTACCCAAACCCGCCGACAGACTCCTCCGGCTTAAATCTGTTCCACCTTTTACCGTCCAATATCTATAATCGATCGTTGCTCCTCCCTCCAAACGCGCTACTGTTATGTCCGTCCCTCCCGCCTGCCAAATCTCCCCTAAACATTGCCCGTGGCATGTCAGTCCAACAAGCTCTCCACGTCCTCCTCCATCAGCTCGGCCAGATCCCGCAAAAACTCTGCCGCGTCCGCTCCATAAATGTGCCGATGGTCGCACGTGATGGTCACGGTCATCTGTTTCTGGACGGCAAAGCTGCCGTCCTTGCGCACAACCACGGTGGGAATCGAACCGCCGATCGCCAAAATCGAGCCTTGTCCAGGGGGCAGGATGGCGTCGAAAGCCGAGACCCCGTACATGCCCAGGTTGCTGATGGTAAAAGTACCCGTCGTGTATTCGTCAGGGGCCAAGCGTTTCTCCTGCGCTTTCTTGACCAATTCCCGCCATTTCCCCCCAAGGGAGACCAGGTCCATGGCGTTGGCGTTCCGGAGGGTGGGCGTGATCAGACCGCCGTCCAAGGCCACTGCCATGGCAATGTTGATATCCGGGTTGTACTTGATGGCGCCCGCGGGGTCGTAGGCCGCGTTTAAGATCGGGTGGCGCTCCAAGGTCTTGGCGACTGCCTTGGCGAGGAGGGCCGAGACCGACACCCCCTGGCCCTTGACCTCGGCATACATCTTGTCGAATTTGTCCGTGGTGATCAGGCGCGAGACCCGGAATATGGGTACGTCCAAGGTCTTCTCCATGTTCTTCGCCACGGCTTTCATCATCCCGTCCATGGATTTAGTCCCCGTGGGCATGGGACCGGGTGCAGGTTTGGGCGCTTTGACCGGCCCGGCCTTCCCGCCCGCTGCCTGCTTCTTGACCGGGCTCTTCTTCCCCGTGGCAATCAACACGTCGTCCGCCGTCACCCGCCCAAACTCCCCCGTACCTTTCAAGCTTTTCAAATCCAGCCCGGCTTCCGCCGCCAGCCGCTTGGCCAAAGGCGTGGCCGAGCCAGGAGGAGAGCGGTACCCCAAGGGCTTCGCCATGGGTTTTCCCGCTGCCGCCGCAATCACGTTGGCTCCCACCACGCGTCCTCCCAGCCCCGTCCCTGGGACGGACCGCAGGTCCACTCCCGCCTCTGAAGCCAGCTTCTTCGCATACCCGGAGGCGACCACACGCTCCCCCGGGGGACTCACCGCGGTGGCTGCGACAGGCGTGGATGCCGCTGGCGCCGGGGCGGCCGCCGCCGAAACGGCGGGCGCATGGGCAGGAGCACCGGATAAGG
>NW_005803530.1:0-26313 GCF_000240725.1 Microchloropsis gaditana
CCCCCCCCACCCGCCCGGCCGCCCGTACCCGGACGAAGGATCGATAGTCCGCGAGAGGGCTTCCGCCCCGGAGCCTGAGGCCTCCCTGCTCGCCTCCGCGTCCCCCCCCACCGCCCCGCCTGGCCCCTCGGAGCCCCCCTGGCAGGCGGCCGACCTGACCGTCCTTGACAAGGAACAGTTCTTTGAGGAGCTCAAGCGCCTGTACCGCAAGAAGGTCCTCCCCCTCGAGCTCGCGTCCAAGTACGCCCAGTTCCACTCAGCCCCCCTGAACCCTGCGGACTTCGAGGCCAAGCCCATGGTCTTGTTGCTAGGTACGGGGGCCGCGGGGGGAGGCCTGCGAGGCGTGCTCCGAAGGAGTAGAAAGACTTTCTCGTGGTTCATTCGCCCCTTACCGGCCCCTCGTCCCTCCCCCCAGGCCAGTACTCGGTGGGCAAGACCTCCTTCATCCGCTCTCTCCTCCAGGGCGACTTCCCAGGCCAGCGGGTGGGCCCGGAGCCCACGACGGACCGGTTCATGGCGGTCATGCACGGGCCGGAGCCCCGCTTGGTGCCGGGACACGCCCTGGCCATGCAGGCGGACAAGCCCTTTCGGGGCGTGGCCTCCTTCGGAAACAATTTCCTGACCAAGTTCGAAGCTGCGGAGGTGCCGGCGCCAATTTTGAGGTAGGGGGAGGGATGGGGAGGACGAGGGGAAGGCGGGAGGCGCACACACCTGGTAGAGTACGAAGGGAGGGGAGGAGGAATGGAGCATTTAGGGGGACTGCGATAGACCGCCCGTTCAACGAGCTCGTCTGCGCGCGCACTGACTCGCCTGGCCCGTGCCCGGACAGGAACATCACCCTCATCGACTCCCCCGGAATCCTCTCGGGGGAGAAGCAGCGGCTGGGTCGCGACTACGACTACCAGGTCCGTTTTTTGGGGACAAAGGGTCATACAGGGACATGCAGACGCATGCGCAGCTGCCTCGATGCCGTGTGAAGGGCCCTTGGGCTGGAGAACACGTGCGAGACTGCCTCCGAAGAATGATGAAAACCAATGCTGGCACCAAACTGAGCGCGTTAATTCAAATTGTTCGACGCCCGATAATGAACAGCTACCTGGCTCCTACCGCAATTGCGAGTCTCTGACTAGGATGCACGGAGGGGTGACCATCCTGCCGGTTCACGCCGAAGCACTTTCCTCATTCCCTCCTCCCTTCCCTCCCATGATTGCTGGGCTGCGCAGGCCGTGATCCAGTGGTTCGCCGACCGTGCCGACCTCATCATTATCATGTTCGACGCGCATAAGCTCGACATCTCGGACGAGCTTCGCATTGTCATGGATGCGCTTCGGATCCACCAGGACAAGATCCGCATTTTGCTCAACAAGGCGGACCAGATCGACTCCCAGCAGCTCATGCGCATCTACGGCGCCTTGATGTGGAGCCTAGGGAAGGTGGTGAACACGCCGGAGGTCTGCCGCGTGTACATTGGCTCTTTCTGGGAGCACCCGCTCAAGCATTCCCAGAATCGCTTCCTGCTCGAGAAGGAGAAGGCGGACCTCCTGGCCGAGCTGGACGGACTCCCTCAGAACGCGGTGGTGCGTCGTATCAACGAGTTGGTCAAGCGCGCGCGGTCTGTGAAAGTGCACGCCTACCTCATCCATTATTTGCGGAAGCAGGTGCCCACGGTGTTTGGGAAGTCAGAGAAGCAAGCCAAGCTCCTCCAGACGCTGCCTCGCGAGTTTGTCGCCTGCGCGCGGAGGTATGGCCTCCCTCTGGGCGATTTCCCGGACATCAACAAGTTCCGGGCACGGCTTGGGGAAGTGAAGGACCTAAGGTAGAAGCGTGGGAGGGGATGGTGGGCGGGCACGGGGCGCGGGAAGGAGGGCGTTGATATCGTGGAAGTGTCATGCGATCTTCCATTTCTCTTGGCTTTAACATTTCGCATCCCTGGGACAGGAAATTTCCTAAGCTAGACAAGGCCATGGTGCAGGAGATGGACCGTGTCTTCTCGCACGACATTCCCAAGCTCGTGGAGAAGGCAAGCAGGCAGCCCCAGTACGGCAGCCGGGAGGCCGGAGGAGATCACTATGCGCGGGAATGGCGAAGATGAAAGCACGCACAGAGGAGGGTCTGGCCGCTTAAAGTTGCACAGTGGAGGGAGGGATGAGAGGGGAAGCTCTCCCAGGGGTGTGTGTGGATGGGACTGGCAGCGAGATATGTAAGAGTAGAAAGAATTGAGACGTGAGCGTTAAGCCCTATACGGTCGAAAGCAAATAACAGCAAAGCAGTGCTTCTGGGAGGCTCGTTGTCAAGGCGTGATTGGGCAAGCGTATGCGTACATCACGGGGCCCCGGTCCTCGTCGCTTTTTCAGTCCCGTGCGTTCGACGAGGCGCACGCGGTGCTATTTCTTGACATGGATTGTTTCACAACCTCGGAAAAAGGTCTGAGGCCCGGCGCATGCGACCCGAAGGTTGAACACCAGTAGCTGGTCCTCGGGAGAGAATCTCTATCATCTCCAAGGCGCAAGGACTCAGGCACCAGCTTTCACTTCACCGTCCTACAACACCAGCGAGGCGTCTCTATTTACACATGAACCAGATGATACTTCGTGGGAGAGGAAGGAAGCGCGTTATTTGGGTTTTCGACCCGTGATAACGCCGAACCGGATTAGTCCGGTGCTGTAGCCTAGCATCATGTAGAGGATGGCAAGGGCCCCTTTCCGGACGGTGCTCGAGGTCAAGAGGACCTTGATGCTCTTCAAATTCAGGCACGACCGAAGCACGGCCGGCCAGAAGGGCTTGACCTGCCGGGTCCAGTCTGCGGTCTTGACCTCCGTCAGTCCCTCCTCCTGCGCCAAGGCCACGTAGGCGTCCATGGAGACCCAGGGCGGCAGGAAGTAGATGCTGTTGATCAGCTTGAGCAGCCCTCTCTCGAACCTGGTCAGGCGCTCCTCCGGCTTCAGGTTTCGGTGGCACCAGGTGACGATGATGACCCGGCCCCCGGGGGCGGCCACGCGGACCAGCTCCTTCAGGAACCGGCGCTTGTCCGGCATGTGCTCCCCGCTTTCCATCGACCACACCAAGTCAAAGCTCTTCTCGGAGAAGGGCATCGCCAGGGCGTCTGCCACCTCGAACTTCGCCGAGTCCTCCAGCCCAGACTTGTGCGTCAACGCCTGGGCACGCCGGCACTGGAAGGGCGATAGGGTTATGCCTCGGACTTGAGCACCGAATTTCCGCGCCAAGTACCGGGAGGAGCCGCCTATCCCACATCCCACATCGACCACACGCTTTATTTCGCTCTCTTCCGCGACTCCTATCCCGGAAAATCGGAGCGACTCCTCGATCATGTCCAGCTGAGCTTTTTGGTGATCTTTCTCCTTGCCCGTGTAGTAGTATCCGTGGTGCAGGTGGTCGCCCCACACTTCCTCCCAAATCCCGGTGCTCTCATCATAGAAGGCTGCAATGCCATCCTTGAGTTCATTGCCCACGCCAAACTCACGAAACTTCAGTGGATTGACTTTATCAAGCAGGCCGAGAAACCCCTTCCGAGGAGCAGGTGAGGCGGGCGTAGAGGAAGACGAGGATGCACGAGGTAACGACGTGCTAGAAGCAGGAGTGGAAGGAGAGGGGTAGGAACATGTCGAAGGCATATTTTCGCGGGAGCTGGGAGGGCAAACGCCGTGGGTGTGTCCGAACAGAGGGCTTCTAGGGTTGGCGAAGGCATCCGTATGCTGTCCGTGTGCCAACACAAGACAGGTCAGAATCAAAGCGGCGGGGTTCATAGATGGCCTTTACCGGTGGCCAGTGGGACTGTTTGCACCTGAAAATATAACAAATTAGCAGGATGAGACCCCGAATGAGAAAGGCGCGGAGGGAAAGGGAGCGTGAAGGTTTCCTGGTGTCGTGGTGTACTGTACATGTCGAGCGAGTCGCTGTGATAATGTAGCTGCTTGAGCGCGCGCGTGATTCACTTTTGGAGTTCACACCCAGCAACCGCGCCCCGTCAACTTCAGACCTTCCCAAAATTTTCAAAATAGTTCCACCCTCGCTATTTTTCTGCATGCATGAAGCTTTGGTGTGGGACATGGCCATATCAGAACTCCCTTGTAGCGCGAATCGCCCTGTACGACCAAGAACGAGAGAGTGCGAATGACAACTTTTCTTGATGAATATCGTCCTGGGAGTCCCTAGCCCTTCGACTCAAGCTTTACCATGACGTCCACAGGTGTCAAAGCCGCGAGATTGTGTCATGCAACCCAGAGACGAGGAAGAGGCGCCCCTGGTCCTTTCTCCTCGCCGCGGAGGGCCCAGCCCGCTGGCCGGAGGGCGGGCGGCATGGTTCGGGACTTCCCACAATGGAGCCACACAGGAAGCGCAATCCTACGGCGCCTTTGTCAAGAGTACCGACCACAGCAGCATGGACACGATCTCGCATCAGGTCGACGATGATACAAGCCTACCTTCCACAAGGTTGCCTCGCCTCTTCGAAAATTGGCCCCTGCTGGTGGAGATGCTCACCTCGTACACGCTGGGCCTGGCGGCATTCAGCAGCAACAGCAACCCATGGACTGTGGGTTTGGTATTTGCAGGCCTCGCACACGCGGCTTCCACGTCGGCGGTGAGCGGCGGGGCCGGGTCTTACTACCTCCAGGCGAATCCTGTCTTGACGCTGGGGCAGCTAGTCCGCGGGCACCTGAGTCTCCCGCGCGCCGTGCTCTATTGCGGCGCACAGTTCCTGGGAATCACGCTCGCGTGCCTGACATTTGCGACGAGCACTGGGGGGGGTGCAATGCACGCCGTGGGGTCGCTCACCTCGTGCGACGCGCTCCCCTGGGGTCACGGCCTCTTCCTCACGACCATCTTCGCCAGCGCCTTCGCCTACGTGGCCTTGGCGGCCTGGGACTCCATGTCCCTGGCCTTGGAAGCCTGTTGCTCCTTTTATGGCCTGGCCACCGGCGCCGCCTACGCCGCTGCCATGGCCTCCGTGCAGAGCCGAAGCATCTCGTCTGGGCTCCTCAACCCCTGGGTGGGCCTAGTGGGGGTGATCTCCACCGCCCTTGCTCCCTCAGCGGGCAGCGACCACGCGGGCTTCGGGCACAATGGGCCTTCGTCCATGGCCTGCGACACCGTTTTCATCCTCGGGCCCCTGCTGGGGGCCCTCCTGGGCTGCTTCCTCTCCTGGCTCACCAGCCTGCATGGGAGCGAGAAGGAAGCCATGCTCCGAGCGCTCTCCCCCATCGCCCCGCTCCTGGTCGAGACCGTCGGCGTCATGTTCCTGGTCCTCTCTCTGGGGGCGGCCCAGCAAGGCTGGATCCCCGGGGCCTTCGCCCTCGCTCTCACCCTCTGCGCCTGGCGGCGCTCAGGCGCCCAGTTCAATCCGAGCGTGACTCTCGCCATCTTCCTGCTCAAGCGCCGCATGTTCCGGTGGACCAGCCTCCTCTTCTACATCCTGGCCCACGTGGCGGGGGCCCTGTTGGGCACCTGCCTCCTGCTCCTCCTCCCCCCGTCCCGCGAGATGGCCGCGCCCTCCCTCCTCGACACGCCCGTGGTCCTGGGCCTGGACGAGGCGCTGCTGCTCCTCGTCTTCACCACGGCCTACCTGGCGGTCTTTGTCGCCAACACGGACGCAGAGTACGACGAAGGCTTCCTCCACCCGGCGCTGATGGTGGGTTTGACCCTGACGGGGCTCCTGGGCGCGCTGGCCGGGCGGGACGGCGACGTCCTCCTCACCGGCCTCTACAACCCGGCCGTGACCCTGGTCGTGTGGGCCGTCGCTCGGGCCTCGGTGGGCACCGTGCTCCTGGGCGCGAGCTTACAGCTCCTGGCGAGCGGGCTGGTCTTTGCGCTCTTCTGGGGGAAGGCTCAGGTGTCGCTGTAGAGGCAGAGAGGGGACGCTCCTGGCAGGCGGTCGGGAGACGTGCGGGGAGCTGGCGCCCAGGAGGGAAGCCAGGGGTTGGCGTGGACTGATGGGAAGTAGGGGAGACGCCGTGCGGTGGGGGAAGGGCGGGGGAAGGAGGGGCGGACAAGAGGGAGGAACTGATTTATGGGATGGCAAGAGCGTACCAAGAGGACACGAAGTACTTTGTAAAACCAAGAGAGGAGCCAGACGCCACGGCAACTCAAATGTCACATGTCAGTTCCTTTTCTCTTTTCCGCTCCACTCCGGCCCTCCAGGCACCCCCGTTCACCCAACCAGCTTGCAAAGCACCGACTCCGCAGCACGCCACTGAGGGCAGAGCCCTGCGAGCTACTGATCTGAAAACGCTCGGCGCCACCTCAGGCCCGAAGCCTCTAGTGGAACACCCCCTCCCCCCTGTCTGCCCCCACTCAACTTCCCTCGGAACCCCCCTCACGCCATGCGCCCTGCTCAACCCCTCTCTCTCCCTGCTAACACGATTCGGGAGGGGTCTCTCCGTCCTCCTCCCGGTCCTGTTGCCCTTGCTGGCGACGTGCGGTGGCCCTCCATAGAGGCAGTGGCGGGTGGACCAGGGCCCCACCAACCTCGAGCTTCCTTAAACCCTCGCTCTTCGTACTTATTGTCATTCTCCTTCACATCTACTTCACTTTCTGAAGGATATCTGTCGGCGGCATGACAGCCTAGAACACGCCCTGGCCGTCGTTGAAAGGGCTCAAGTGACCACTGTAAGGACAGGGAGGGAATCGAGATCGGGGAGCGTCAGTACAGTTGAACGATAATCGAATATCTGCGAGCTCCGAGGCCCTCTCTCTTTACGCCGTCTGACTTCTCCCCCGAGACAGGATGCCTCCATCGGCCTCTCACTTGCGGCTTCTCGTCCGTCTCAATATCCCCCCTTTGCCCTTCACCTGTTGATCTGCTCGAGCACGCCCTGGTTGGTCAGGGTCTCCTGAATGAGCATCCCCGCCACTCCCACCATCGCCAGCCGCCCGTTCTTGATCTCCTTCAGCTGCAGCTCGTTGAAAGCCTCCTCCGTCTTGGGCTTCAGGTTCAGGGGGTCGAAGCCGAAGTCCCCGGGGGGCTTGCCCTCGCTGGCCGCCAGCCCCGCAACCTCGATGGCGCCGATGGCGATGAGGATCTGGGCGATGGCCTGAGGCCGCTCCGCTGAGACCTGGAAGAGCGCGTCGAGGCCCTTGGAGTTGCTGAAGACCTCGTCGGGGAGGTGGTAGGAGGACTGCACGAGGAGACCCAGGGCGGCGAGCATGCAGATGCGGCCGTGCTTGAGCTCGGCGGATCGGTACCATGCGAGGCCTTCGGGGTCTCGCTCACTGGCCAGGTTCCAGGGATCGAATCGGATCGCCTCCACATCCGAGCCGATCAAGCCGCCGGCGAAATCAGGGTTGGATAGGGGGGCGGCCGGCTTGGCTGCGGCCCTTGTCGGGGCGGCTTTCTTGGGCGCGGGGGCAGCTTTCTTAGGCGCGGGGGCAGCTTTCTTGGGCGCCACTTTGGACACCGGCTTGGAAGCGGGCTTGGCCGCAGGCTTGGCGGCCACTTTGCCCGCGGGTTTGGGGATAGAGACCCCGCCCTTCTTGGCAGGGGCGGTCTTGGGCGCGGCCTTGGGGGCGGGCGCTGCCTTCTTGGAGCCGAAGTTCAGGAACATGGTGGTGGTGGTGGTGGAGGCTACCTTAGCGGGGGCGGCGAAGTTCTTGCCCATGAAGCCGCCCATGAAGGCAGTGGCGGGGACTGTGGCCAGCGCCAGGGTAACAAGGGAGGTCCTCATTGTAGGAGGGGGTGTACTATGGAAGAATGTGATGGACGATATGAATTTCAGTGAGAAGGGAAGACAAGGGGAAGAGTACAAGTACCACGAGAAGATCAGGGGAGGAAGTCCCCGAGTAAACCGTTTCAGTGCCTACACCACTTTGCAAGACTCCATAAATTGCTTCCCATACTCTACTTTATCCAAGAGGCTTGACAGAAAGATCATAGTACATGAGAGGGTACGCGTTGAGTTTGCTTCTTGAGGTCGCACCCTCCAACTATGCATTGTCTATCCTCGCAGCTTCCATGCAGACTCGCAGCTGAAGTGCAACATACAGTTATACATTGATATATTTACATGCTTATGCGACTGACGGGTCTAGGCGGTATCACCGCGTGCAGTGATTAAAGACATGGATTCATGCGGGAGCAAAATATCACAGGTCCTCGTTTGGATCAGGAGACAAGCGAAGCCATGATCGCACAAAGAAATTCGGTCGAATTTCGTCATGAGATGTGTATGTTAAAAAAAGGCGTTGTCATTGCTGATCCGTCCAGATCTCACGTGTACTTTGTGGATACGTAAAGGAGGGCGAAAGGGATAAGAAAGGTGCAGAGGGCACGTTTCGACAGGAAAACCGAGATATGGTTGAATGTATCCTGGGCGCAAGCAACGGTTCCTGTGCTCGGAGGGCGGAGGAAGAGGCTTTAAGCCGCTGTCTGGCGAGTGTTTCTCCGCCCTGCATCAACTCAAGGAAAAGAGGACGTTTACTTGTCTTTTCTTCAGTCATTGTTATGAAATTGGTAACACTATGGTCTGCAAAAGGTAGCATAGATTAAAAAGGTTTTATCTCGGCCCTTTTCGAAGCCCTTCGCTCTTCACTCTCTGCTTCGAGTACACGCGAGACGACAGCAAATACATGGGGGTGCCTCAAATTATACTCCAATCTCTTCTCGTCACCCTCTCCAAAATAGTCGGGCAAGCGATATTTGCTTTCATGACTTATTGGTAAGGGTTCTTTGAGCTGTGCCAAGCAGACCCGGTCATGATCCCCTGTAGACATACCCGGGATCTCCTTCATTTCTCGACTGCCGAAAGTAACAGCGGCGTCCACCCCTCTAGACGCGTGTGTGACATTGCCAACAGTGGTAGGACTCACATTTTGTGCCGCTGCTTGCGTAGTAACCACTTTTCCAAGCCTCACACTGTAATGTGGTGTCGATCCCTCTTTGTTGCCCGGAGCATTAGAGTCTACACCTGGCCGCTCCGACAATCCGGCGACTGTAAGCTCTTTTCTCTTTAAAATTGGTCTACGGCTTTTTTTGACTCCATCCATACCTTTGAGAGCCGTCAGAAAAGCTCCTTTTTTACTTAAATTCTCGTCGTCTTCTTCGTCGTCGTCGTCTCCAGCCATGCCGGAATTTCTGAAACCGCGAGCGGCACTATCCTCCCCCATTCCATGTTTTTTATCATCAAGCTTGTGAGATAATACTGTCGAGCTCAATACTGCCTGTATTTGTTCCATTTTTTTGTTGAGTACAACTCGGCGCGGAGGTGTTTTTGGAGGCTGCAACGTGAATTTTTTGTGGACATTGCGGCGGTGCAAAGGCATGGATCGCGAGTCGGCGGGACTTGGTAAAGTCAAGCTTGTGTTTTTTATTTCATCATGTCTTAGCCCTCTAGCATATCTCTCTCTTGTATCTTTTTGTGCTTTCTTAATGCCCAATTGTTCGAAAACTGTGCTATGAGCGTCTTCCTCGGTTAGGGCACCTGGTGGAATTACTCGTCTTGGCAGTTTTCGCGACACCCACGTCCACTTCTTGTCGAGATCCATTTTTTATTGACCTTCGCATTTAGATGTATTTTAATGAATCAAGAATGAGTGGGACCAGAAAAAAATGCGGGGGAAAGGAGGGAGCGGGGAAAGCAAACCGTTACCGTCTCCAAAAACAAATTCAAAATCTGCTAGTCCTTCGGTGCCTGGCTCGTCACTCCCAAAATAGTACCACTAAATTTGTGGAGCACTGTGTTGTTTCGATTTTCGCGTCCGTATTTCTCACTCATCAAACTCCTTTCTTCTTCTTATTTCCAGTCCTCATCGATCGTGCAGAAGCGTCGAAAACAGTTTACACACTTGCCTCAGGACCCAACAAGTAAGAGGCGGGGAGCTCGAGGTTCACCATCGTCGCACGACCCGGTGACCCCAACAGCATGGGCCTGCCGGGCCACGAAGAGCTAATAAATGCAGTGAAGTTCACGCCGAACGGCCGATTAATTGCCTCTGCCAGTGATGATCGGACTGTAAGTAGCAACGTTGAGGCAGTGCATATGAAGGCAAATGAAGTAAGGTACTAGCATCTTTTAAGGACATAATCTTTTCTAGTGCTCAAATGCACGCAATTTACGTATGATCAAGCGTCAGATGAGCAAGTTACTCGGAGTACGATCTGTTCAAAGCAAGCAACAAGACATAGCTGACGTTTAAGGGGAGCGGATCTTGCACGACACCAGGCTGACCTCCCTGTGTCCCCATATATGACAATAATCACCCATTGGGGTCCTTGTAACACTTTTTCTCTCTTATTAGGTGCGCATATGGAATGCGAACACAGGGTCCTGCGTACGTGTCCTTAGTGGCCACACCTCAATGGTGCGAAGCGTGGGGGTGATGCCGGACGGCAACCGCATCATCTCGGGAGGCACCGATGGGACGCTGAGGCTATGGGACATCGAGACTGGTCAAAATCTAGCGGTTGTGGGCGGTCATCTGGGCCACGTATTGTCCCTTGTAGCTTTGCCCGACGGGCGCAGCGTCGTATCTGGAGATTTCGACAGGGTGGGTCGAAGGGCTGCCTTCCACGCGGGCTGGCAGTGTCACCCTGTCACGCCTACATGTTATAATGCACTGCTTGCTACTATCACCTTGGATGAGGCTTCTTGACTACATTGCGCTTTACCTCCCCAACACCCTTTGTTCTCAATTGTTCCTTCCTCTTCTCTTGCAATGGGCTACTTTTATCGCGAATACAACCATTCCATCATATTCATTTTTGTCTTTGCCACATCTACAGCAAGTCAAGGTGTGGGACCTATCTGCCTCCACTTCGTTCGTCGCAAAGGTCGGTGCGAGCATGCACCCGGCCGAAATCCGCGCCATGGCAATATTTCCAGGCACCGGACGGATAGCTGTGGGGTACATGGGCAACGAGGAGTGCACGGAGATTCGCGTTTGGGACGTGGCGCAGGGAGGCATCCCGGCGGGAGAAGGAGCGAAGCCTACTGAGGTCCCCCCGCTCTGGAGCGTCCCAGGTCACGATGACACGGTGGTTAGTCTGGGCGTGCTGGGCGAGAACGGATTGGTGTCCTCCGGCTTTGATCGCACGGTGAGTTGGAAGGCGCAGGCCCGAGGAGGCCTCCGGTCTGTCGGGAGGGCCTTCACACCTCCGAAACACCGCATTGGCTCTTCATGTTCGGCGGAGGACGCTCAATGAGTGGCGAGGATCACGAAGTGGCCACAGCATTTTAATTTGACTTGTGTTCCGTTCCTGGTGTATGCCCAACCTCTTTAATTTAAACACCATTCGCTTTCCAATTTTTTGACTTCTCTCATTCTCCTCATTCTCAATCGTCAGGTCCGCGTATGGAGTCAGTTGTCATGCATCGAGGCATCAGACAAAGAGGCTAGTCTCGTCATAGACTCGGGCGAGAACATTGCCATGGCGGTGATGGCTTGGGAGGACGGTCGCGGTCTTGCGTACGGTTGTGACGGTGAGTGCGAAGATTCTTCAACAACAAAGTATATGTAGGCATGATGGCGAATACTTTCTAAAGCTATTAATTCCTTTTAATCATGCGTAGACGGGAGCTTGCACGTGTGGGACTTGAAGCGTCGCCGCGAGGCGTTGAGCCATCCTCACAGGCACCCTGATGGTGTGAAAGCCCTGGACATCTCCAAGGACGGCAGCTTACTTTGCTCGGCAGGTGCTGACCATGCCCTTAGATTGCTTCGTATGGACAGTGCAAGCGGCGTGGCTCCTTGAAAGTGTGTGCTGTTGCCCGACACTATTAATTTCTGGGGTTGGGGGGTAATTAGGCCGAGGAAACAGGAGCGTAGGACTGCTTGTAAAAAAACTAAACTCTTTGCCAGAAATTACCATAAACTAAGCGCTTTTGAGTTAAAGTAGATATTCTATCGTAGGACATGTCTTTTCGCCTGTTCAAAATCTCCTGCGGCGTGTTTGCACCGTCGTTACCGAGTGTCTCAGCGCCTAGTCTTCGAAGTATGCGCGATGGCTCAGTCGCGCCCTGGAGAGCCGCACGGCTTTTCCAAGGGGACAAGACCGGGAACAAAAGCGTGATTTCACATTTCCATGCCACCACGCATATCACAGTCTCCTCAAGCGCAGACTCCTCGGCCGGTTTTTGTTGGGTCTTGGGAGCGGGGACAGACAGGGGGGCGGGGAAAGAGCTCGCTCTTGCTGGCTGGTTTACTGCTACTGCGTCTCCGCTCGTAGTGAATGTCCATCCTACTGTATGGATGCAATTAGCTCTGCTCAAACCAAGACTACAAGAAACAAGAACTATGCTTTGAACCTTAACGGGGTAACGTCGACGTCGGACAAAGACTCTGTGGATGGGAGTGGCACTTCAAATGCGCCATCGAGTCGCCCGGCGTTGGGGACGCGCGACTGCGCACAGACTTCAGGAGACTTTACATTGCAAGCATCTGTGCATGAAAGCGACGTTTTTGCCTGGAGGAGAGTGATGCCACAGCAACCATTTTCTTCACCCTCGCAAGGCGGGGGCCCACTGCCCAACAGCTCCCCGTCTTCACGATGTCACGAGCTGTCCGGCGACCACGAGCAGCAAGACGGCAGGCCTGAGCACCCCTCTTCCTCTCAGCTCCATCACTACCATCACGCGATGCGCACACACTTAAGTCAACAAGATTCTCAGGGCCACCACCTTCATCAACAGCGCATCCAAGCGCCTGAGCAGCGTCCACAGCATCAGCACGACCACGGGAATGCATCCGGGCAGCACAGCATCTACCACCAGCAGCTGCCGCTACAAATGCAGCAGGACGATTTGCAATCCTCCCAGCTGCAGTTGCAGCAACAGCACCACGCCGACCAATCAAAGCTGCAGTCCCATCCACACGACCAGCGGCATCTGCAGCAACTTAATCATCATCATCATGGGGACCCACTGCGGCAGTTTCCCCTAATATATCATTCCCAGCAACAGCGACAACGACACCAACAGCAGTCACAGCACCAACAGCCGCAACAACAACAACAACAGCAGCAGCAACAGCAACGACCCCCACCATTGCCACCACCATCACCAGCACAGCAACTACAGGAGAGGCACAGTGAGGACGTCGAAGGCGCAAATTATAGACCAAACCATTGCATCGAGCACGTTGTCGATAAAGTGTGGAGATCGGAAGGGGTAAAAATCAATGATATTGAGCCGAGTAGAACAGACTTCAAATTGCAAGAGCTTCCCTTGGCGCGGGTCAAGAAGGTGATGAAGCAGGATGACGAAATAGAGGGGATATCGCGTTTCCTCGTGAGTATGGAGGCACTTATCATCATGGCTAAGGCCTGTGAATTATTTGTTAATGAGCTGACCCTACGCGGCTGGCATATGACCGAGGAAAATCGGCGGCGCACGCTGCAACGCATGCACCTGGCGCAGGCCATGATTAAATGCGAGATGTTCGATTTCCTGATCGACATCGTGCCGCGAGACCAAGCAGTACCGGCCGTCAGACGGGGCAAGGCCAATTGGGCGGACGCAGCAACGGAGGCGGAAGAAGCCGTGAGTGGTCCTGTCGGCGTCGTTCAAAGTGGCAATGGTCAAAGGGAAGCTGTTCGAGAGGTTGCTAAGCATTCTGATGTTCAAACTGGTGACGCGACAGCCCTGTCTGACAAGTCAGTTCGTGATCCAGCACGAGTTGCCGTCGAAAGAGATGCGGCGGTTGCCGAGGAAAAGAGAGAAGATCCATTGGTAGTGGCTCTCCTCCACACCGCCGGGCGTTCTGAGGTTGCCAGTCAGTCCATAACAAGAGCAAGCGGTGGGACTGACGGTCCATCACTGACCACGTAGCTCGGTCCCTCTTGTGGTATGGTTCAGGGGGCGGATACGTCAGAATTTAACGCAAGAAGACAGCTATCAGGAGCAGCAGCAGAAGTTGTCTCCAAAGGAAGCGCAACGTGTCGAGCCTCAGCGTCAGCATCTGGAGGGCAATGAGTACAGGTAATAATTACACGCTAAACATTTATAAGCCCACGTATGAAGAGGAGGGGCGAACCCTTTACGTGCTTCACCGGCTTTATTCGTGCGAGATGATGCACGAGGTAAATACAAAATTATGAGTGGCATCATTACGGTGATACTATAAATTAAGGACAACGTGATCTTTTCTATCGCTTGTGTTGCCACCCTCCACCACTGGTTCAGCCCTCTTGTGCAATAGAGGAGCGTACTTTACATATTACATTCCCACATGGACTTTCATACAGAGAATGACATGAGCTTCGAGCAGAGAGGTGAGAGGGTGAGCGCATGACACCAAGGGAGTGGAGAAAGGGAGCAAGAATCGTGTAGTAGGAATGGGAGCGTCGCCGCCAATAACTGTGGTCACATCCAGCACTAGAAAGTGCTGGCTGTTGAAGTTTATGCTCGATGGACCCGAGGAGAATCGAAATGGGTAACAGAAAGTGAATCATATGCTGGCGATTGAGACCAGGGTGCTTGAAAGTGGACTTAACCGCTTCTTAGGCTACCCTGAGATACGGACAGATGCTCAGCGGGCATCTTCACGATTCGTTAAAGGTGTGAGCGATGAGCCAGTCAAAAAGTGACCTACGAGCATTCTTCCTGGCCGCAATCGTCGGCTACGTTTTTATTTTATTTTATTACAGCCGCCCTGGGTTGAGAGTCATGTCTTCATTATATCGAAGGTATTCCAAATGCTACGTGCTTTTCAACCACTTCCGCTCGCCTACATTTTGCGCTTTTTGGCTCTTCCCCTCGTATATTACTGCTCGGTTGCTCTGACAATAGGACCTGAGCTGTCAGCTCGCTGGAAGCTGGACTCTGTATTACTGAACTAAGAACGATTGCGCGCGATACACTGTCACACACGCTTCCTCTGACATCTCTGGTACTTCATCCTAAATCTTTCTATTCTCTCGAAGGATTCTTCTCCATTTAGAGCTCATCCGAGGCCTTCTTCTTCTTCCTGCGCACAATTTTCTTTTTCCCTTCGGTGCCCGACCCCCCTTCATTTTTGGCCGCTGCCGCCGCCGCCGCTGCTGCTGCTGCTGCTGCTGCCTGTTCTTCTTTAAGGGCCGCTGCAAGCTCCTTCTTCTTCATTCGTTCCTCCTCCAGGATCTCGGCCATCAGGTCATCGATGTCCTCCTCCTCCACCGGCTCGCCCTCTCCCCATCCCCGGCTCCCACTTTCGGTGTAACATCCCTCCGCGTCTTCCGCCTCCACCGTCGGAGTGCTGAGCACCGGGGCAGTCAGGAATTTGCCCGACAAAACCCCGCTCAGGAACTCTCTGATTGCCTCCGCGTTCCACTGGCCTCGGAAAGCCGCGAACCGCCCCTTCTTCGGGCTGTAGACGACGATTGTGGGCAGGGCATGCTCCTGCACGTCGAAACTTTCCTGAGCGAACCCGCGAAAGCAGGTCGCGTCCAACCAAGAGAAGGACCAAGGGGAGACACCCCCCGACAAGGCCGCGGTTTCCGCGTCAGCGACGCGTTGAATCAGCTCCTGGTTTCGCCCTGCCACATGGCCCTCTATGTTGTCTCCATCCTGGCCGGCTGGGAGCCCGTCGAAGAGGCCGATCACGCACAGGGCCCCGCTGCTGGCGCACGCTTTTTCCCAGCTCGCCCTGTCCGTAACGTGAGAGATCGAGTTGGCTTGAGGGACAGCCGCGGCGGCAGGGGCGGCCGATGGGAGGACCGCGTTGACGATGTTCTGCGCGCGGGCCAGATCGACACGCTGCAAGACCTGCACGAAGAAGTTGATGACGCTCATGAATTTCATGGGCCCGAAGAAGACAGGCAGGTAGGTTTCGATGCGCAGATTGTGCTGAGCGGGCTGTTCGGTGGGTGAGGGGTGGGGGGCGGGAGCGACGGGCATGAATCGGCTACTTTTCGTACAAGCAGTCACGGGAGCAGGGTCTTGCGAGGGTACGTACCACACCGTTGTCCTTGTTCCTGTAAGCGTCCATGTCCTGGGGTACCAGCACGTTCACGCTCGGGACGTTGGCCCCATTGAAGCGCGCCATCGTCTCCTGGGAAGGGCTGCTAATGAAGATGAACGACAAGAGGGGCTCTAGTTTCAAGGCCAACGCGCGGAAGAGGGAGGCCGGGTCCTCCTTTTTGCTGAAGACAAGGACGGGGAAGCGGCCGCTGCGGAAGGCCATGTTGATCTCGTTCTCGAGCAGGTACTGGTTCGCGCCGTCTCCCACCCGCTTCAGCACGTCGGGGAGGCTGGCCGCGGCCTCCTGGAAAGCTTCTTCCGCGGTCGCGAAGCGCCTGCTCTCGTCTTCCTTCTCTTCCCCATGCAGGTACGCCTTAAAACGGCCTGTCTCGCCAGCCTCCTTGGCACAGAGGGCGACAGTGTCCTCGGCAGCCGCCGCCGCCCAGCATTCGACAACCCCGCAACGCACAATTCCTTCCGCCTTCCCCGAGTACTGCTCCCAGGCGGCCAGCACGGGGCTCTCCTCCTCTATCTCAGCATCTTGGAACCATACCATCCAGGCGTCGGAGGACTGCAGGACTTCCTCTTTAAAATTTGTCGCGTTCAATGCCAGGATCTCCGGAGGGGGTAATTCGGCGCCCGCCGCGGGGGGCGCCTTCTTGTCCTTGCCCTGTTTACCGCCTTTTTTGGCTTTGCCGCTACCATCATCCTTACCCGTCGCTTCCTCTAATGCGTCCTTGCGGGCGACTAGGTCGATGCGTTGGGCGATGAAGACGAAGACCTTCTGGGCCGCAGTCAGGTCTCCCGGGTATTTGCTGGCGGCCACCAGCTCCATGTCCAGAGACTCCGGCAAGAAGGGATCGACCCCATGCTTGGACTCTAGGACATAGAGTTGGGCCAGGTCCTTGGTGGTGACCCTGAAGGCCTCGAGGATGTCGGTCTCGCTTGGGGGCACCTCAAGGAAGACGAAGTCCTCGCTGTAGCTCAGGGCCAGAGACTTCAGGAGTGTCGGCGTCTTCTCGCGGTCGGTCAAGGTCAACACGACGCCCAACCTCTGGGCAAAAGCATCTCTGAGGGCCTCGGGGTAGGTGGCAGACGAGACGCGAAGCACCTTGTTGGGCAGCTCCTTTTTGAGAAAGTCTCGCAGCATGTTCCGCTGGAGAGAGCCACCCTGCGTGAATGGAAAGTCGACCGGAATGCGACTGTTCTTGCCCGTGTAGGGATTTTTAGCCGGTGGAGATGCGAGGAGACGAAGGGTGGGAGCACGGTGTAAGCCTGCCTCTTTAATGACCTTGGCGGCGCCGTCTTGCTCGATTTCAAACCGACCCACTTGGATGCCGTACGGCTTTACTTCTTTGGCGAACTCGGACAGGATTGGTTTTATTTGTTGGCAGGCATGACAATTCTCTTTGGTGAAGTCTATAAGCCACACCTCCTTCCCATTTAGGATCTCGCGGTACTGCCGCACTGACAAGTCTTGGACAATCCCTCCTTCATCGTCGTCCTCGTCTTCCTCGGCAAATGCCTTGGCAGTGGGAGTCACAAGCAGCAGAATTGCCACCGCGAAAGCAATGGAAAACCACCAAATCTTTTTTGGTGCTGATCTCTTCATGGCCCTGTAAGAAATCGTGACAGTGTCTGGTAAATCGGTCATCATCAGTAATCAGCAATTATGAGAGGGGGAATCTAGAAGGTGGAACTCGCTAAAGTCTTCGGGCGAGCGCACGCGATAAGACGGGCCCGCGACGAACATGCCTGACACCATTTCAATTGTGCATTAATCTGAATTCTTCAACGTTTGTGAAAAAACGGTGCAAAGACGGAAATCGGGAGTTATTGAGGCAGAGGAGGCGAGGCGGGGATTCAAAAAGCGTATTCGTGGCGTTCGGAGCTTCTCCTTTCTCTCCAGGCCTCCTCGAGACTTCCGGGTAGGCTGGGAAGGCGGGAGGCTGGAACCCAAAAAAAGGCGCTAATTGGACTCTGAAGGAAAAGGCTTGCAGAGTGTCATAATTTTTTACACTAATACCTATGTCCGGTACATTGTTAAAATGGAAACGTGACATTTAATAATAAAAAAGGAAAGAGATGACAGACAGCGCCTGGCCATGAGCAGCACGCCCATTATCAGGTAACAACCCGGGCGGTCAAAAGGTTCCAATGAAAAATGTCTGTCCTTCAGCAGCCCCCTGCATGTCATACAATGTGGCCGTCCACAACCCTGGAGTGAACCTGCTCCGCATTTCAGCACGCATTATGGTCCCACCTAAGAAACCCGTACATCTCTGTCTCCCTCTATCTCGCACAGTTTCGACCTCAGCCGCACATGAAACCATCATAAATCTGGCGAAGTATTCTTGTCTTCACTATAAACATTTATGGTTTGTTTCGCTATGAGCACCGCTTCCAGTATCGTACAGTGTCTTTCTTTTTTCAAAGTTATATTTTCACAACTCAATGTGCGGCGAGTCCTCATTCTCCTCCGAAACGCTCCCGATGAGACCAGACATCTCAACTTCGTCCAAAGCGAAGCCCTTCGGATACAACTCGGGCTCCATAGTGTCAGCTTTGCTCAGAACATTGTCCCACACCCGCCACTGATGCAGGAGCTCCTCCGTATCCAAAAACATTGACCTATCCCCACTCAGCACGGCCGCCACCACCATGTCGTACGCGTTCGGCGCATTCTCCCCCGCCGTTGGCCTCAGGACCTGCCAATCAGCGGCCAGTCCGTTTTCTCCTTCATTTTCGACCGAGAGCCAGCCTGGTGGCGTCACAACAGCTGCCGGTTCTATCATTCCCGTGCAGGCCGTCCGGTTCCAAGCGATGGCGGTCCCAAACTTCCCCCCTTGAATATTGAACAAGAGCTCGCATGCACAGCCCGCCTTTGCTGCGCCCTCAGCGACTCCATCGCACAAGACGACGCGGGCGTAGCTGGTCCGCTCGTCCAGCGCTTTCCCCGCCTTGAGAGTAAAGCTGACGCCCCCCCAACGCGGGTGCCTCGAGGCCAAAGTGACGGAGGCCGCCGTGGGCACGCTGGTCCTCACCACCCGGGGCTCGGAACGTCGGTCGGACGCGACGTGGTCCAGGTAGCCTTGGTACTGGCCCACATGGATGGAGGCTCGGGACTCCCCGCCCTCGGTCTCGCCCCCCAGCACCAGCTCGCGCAAAACGGCAGTGCGGTGGTGGTGAGAGCCCAGGGAGGGGGAGGACGTGCTCTCCTTGTCCGGGGGGATGTCCATCTTCAGCAAGACCAGTACCTGCGTCAGGTGGTTCTGCAGCACGTCGCGGATGACGCCGTAGCCCTCGTAGAAGGAGGTGCGACCCTGGCAGTCCTCCGTCTCCTTCATGGACACCTCCACCGCGCCCACGTGCCGCCCGGTCCACAAAGCCTCCAGCCACCCGCGGTTGGCGCGGCGGAAGGGGAGGATAGCCTGCACCACGCCCTTTCCCATGTAGTGGTCCACACGGTACAACTCGTCCTCCGCCAGGTGCTGGCCGAGGGCGGCCGCAAGGGCCTCCGCGGAGGCGAGGTCCTGGGTGGGGAAGAATCAGGGCGAACGGGTGAGAGTTGCAGTCTGGCACGCGTTGAGGGCTGTGTCACGGTAGCTGCAGGCGACGCGCATTCGACGGGGCAGTAAAAAGGCAGACAACAGCTCCCAGTCATCCACTGAGACCACGTTCTCAATGCCAGGGGGGCCGAGACATCGCCCCCGACATGAGCCCTCCCGCGTACACTCAAGCTCTTTCTCTCTCTCGCGCGCGCACACACACATATGCCTCTATACATACAAATATATATACCATCCCCGACCCTCCACAACCGCAGCCACCGAGGCGGCACTCACCCGCCCGAAGGGTTTCTCCACCACCACCCGCACCCACGGCGCCTCCACGTCTCGGGCCCCGATCGGCCGCAGATAATCGCCAACATACTGGGCAATGCCTGCGTACAGGTCTGGCGATATGCTAAGGTAGAAGAGTCGGCCTTCCAAAGGCTTCCCTGTCTCCGCTCCTTCTCGCTCCAAACGGCGCCCCAGCTGCTTGTAGTGGTCCTCCCCCCGGAGCTGCACGTACTGGAAGCTCTTCCGGAAGGCGGACAACTTCTCCTCGCAAACTGCCAGGTCCACGTCCTGTACACATTTGCACGAGGTTGAGATGGCCAGGATATCGCTTAAAAGCTGCCTCCCTTCCTCGACCGGGCGGGTCGCGCCCCCATAAAAATGGAAATCGCGCGCAGGACCACCCGGTTTGAGCTCCTCCTCTAGGTAGGAGCGGAAGAAACTTTGAAAGAGGTACTTCTTCGCCAGGGATGATGTTGCGCCGATTAAAACAACATCCGCGCGGCGAGCACGGGGCTGAGGTGCGGGGTTTGCCATCTCCTCCTCGGCATTGAGCGGAGAAGCAGAGAGGCAGAGGAGAAAAACTACAAGAGAGGATACGAAGCGCGAACAGACGGAGAGCGTGTTTGGGAGCCACAGATTCGTTGTTCTCATTGTTTAATCTGTGCGTGCGGTGGCGAATCGCGTTAATCTATGGAATGTGAGTAAAGACAGATGCGTAACCAAGTGAGCAGCATACCAAGAGAACGTCATTAAACGAAGATCAGTGCCAGTTTGAAGGTGGAATCGAAGACATCCAGCAGGTTCGGGGAGGAAGCCATACAAATGATGTCTAAAGTCCATCCCATGAGCACTTGCTTGGCGTTGTATGGGCAAGACATGCGAGAGGGGGGATGTGAGGGTGCGTACAAAACGACCCACTAGGTCGGGGGCAACCAGTGCAAGAAAAGTATCCAGATTCCTCCGGCGCAGCCATGCCACCATCCACGTTGACAGGCCGTACGTAGACAGGCCCTCCCTAGCACTTGACTGCCGGAAGACTCCTTGCTGAAGAGCGGGACGTCGTTTGGGCAGGGTGCGGCAAGTCTGTTCTCCACTCGCTTTCCCGTCTCAGCGAATAGTGTCTGGGAGCGAACGGATGTCTGACTGCGCTGCTGCGTACATTACACCCTGTCACTGAAAACGTTAGTCAATACAATTGCCGACCTCCACTCTTACATATGCATTCAAAGCTAACAGAAATTGAACTGGCAAATTTTAGAGCGCGTAAAAAACTTCCTGTGTCAGACGCTTTTGGAAGCTCTTTCCCTCAAGGAAGCGTCTTTCTGCATTTTTTCGTACTACTGGCCCGTCTCCATTAGCTTTTAGAATACCATGGGGCAGCAACAAATATCTTGGCAACTCAAAATTGAACTTTTGGCATTGTTTTTAGCCGGATATTTTGCCAGCTTGTCGTCTGCCTTTGTGAGCCGGCCTCACGGCCCCCTTGCCCCTGTTCCATCTCGGCGGGGGACTGGAAGACGCGCCGTCTCGCTCCCGCAGGAGTTCGCTTCCCTGGACATCCTGCTGTCGGAATCGAGCCTGGACATTGACATCCCCGTCTTGTCACCGACCTCAGCATTGGAGGCGTTTGCGGTGCTGGCGGTGCCCCTCCTCCTGTTCGCAGGCCTCCAACTCACCCGTCAGGGCGAGGGGACGGGAAACACGGAGAAAGACGACCCCATCAACGACATGAGCACCAACGACATACTCAGCAAACTATTCAAGGAGGTGGAAGGGAAAGAGCCCACATCCATGTTCTCTTCCTCCGCCTCGCCCCTCGCGTCCGCCAAGCTGGATGCCCGGGGCGGGGCGGGGGGGCGGGGCCTCCTGGAAAGACCTCCAGCCCCAGCGCCTGTGGATGAGGAATTGAGATTAAGGAAGGCGAGGGCGTTGGAGGAGGACGATCGGGCCAGAACGGCGGCGGCGAGGGCCAGAGAAGAGGAAGACAAGGCCCTCATCGCGGCTGCGGCGGAGAAGGCAGCCGCCGCCAAGTCCGCCCAGGAGAAGGAGCGGCTCCGCCTGGAGGCCGCGGCGAAGGCGATGGAAGCTAGAGTCGCGGAGGAAGCGAAGGCTCGAGAGGAAGCAGCTGCGGAGGCTCTAAAGAAAAAAGAGGAGGAGAAGGAACGGGAGGAAGAGCTGCGAAGACAACGGGAGACGAGGATGAAGGAGGAGGCCGCGAAGGCCCGGGCTGCTGCGGAAGCCCGGGCTGCGGCCGCGAAAGCGAAACGTGAGGAGGAGAAGGAGAGGGAGCAGAAGCGTAAGCTTCTTGCGCGGATGATACGGGAGGATGCGGCCAAGAAGCAGGAAGAGCACGAGAAGCGTCTGCTCGAGGCATGGAAGGAGCAGGAGCTGGCCCGGCGCGCCGAACGGGCTCAAAAGGAGAGGCAGCCCACGAAGGGAGTTTCCGTGACGAGCACTGAAAGGGGGAGGGGAAAGAAAAGCAGGGCGGGGAAAAAGGAAAGTAAAATCTCTGTCGACCCGGTCGTGTCCGCTGCAGTGGCTCCCGCCGAGAAGCCGATGGTGGCGGGCGAGAAGGAGGGCAAAGAGTGGGAGGAGATGCGCCGCCTTGAGGAAGAGAGCGCGAAGCTCTTAGAGTTGTCTCCCTCCGCCCGCGGCAACAAAAGAGCCTTTGTTCCCGAGGGAGAATTTGTGAAGAGGGGGGGCAGGGCTTCGGTCCCGGTGGGCGTGCAGACGGCGGACTTGGCGGAGCCCGCGATCGAGAGAAAGGTGAGCAAAGCCGAGGCAGAGAAAGAGCGGAAGGAGCTTCTCATGGGCCTGGATGCGGTGATGCAGGACCTGCAGCGACGGGCGGAGGAGAAGAAGGGGCAGCTCACAGCTGTCAGGGAGAAGAAAATCGCTGCCAGCGACCCGGCCTCGCCTCCCGGCCCCAAGAAGACCGGACGGACGAAGGGCAAAGCCGCGTCGGCGCCGGCGGCGGGAGGAGTGCCACCGACACCGGGGAAAGGCGATGATTTGACCGTAGTCGCCAGGAAGCTCACAGTGCCCAAGCTCAAGGCGATCCTGCAGGCGCAGCAGGTCAAGCCATCCTCGAGCCGTGCCAAGAAGGACGAGCTCGTGCGCCTGGTGGTCGCTCTAGCGGTGGAGAACCCAACGATCTTGGCAGAGGAGTGAGGGGGGTCAGAGCGGGCGCTGGTCGGGACGAAGAGAACAGAAAGAGGCAAGGGGGGCAAGAAGGGATGTTCTGCATGCTGTAATGCACATATACATGAAATTTGGAATCTTTGAGTGGGAAATTGCAGCGCTTAACATTGAATGCGATAAAAAAGGATTTCGAAATCGAACTCGGATCAATCGCAAGCCCGAAAGAATACTCAAAAAATCGTAAGTGCGACAATTTTTGCTGTCGTCCCGCTCGTTTCCTTACTTGCTATATACATCAATTGAGTCCCAAAATGCACACTGTTTCCTCAGGTCTCGCGGCACAGCAGTTACGTTGCCCGCGTCGAGCTGCAGAACGAGCGCACCCCCCCCCTCGTCGTCGTAAGCGGGCCACTCCACGTCCTCGCGCAGAACGCCATGCGATCCTAGCGATGGCCCCTCGCTCGCCCTCCGCACCACCGCGGTTCCAAGCCCCTCCGCTTCGCGCAACTCGAGCCTACTCGGACTCGCGCCCCCCGAGCGAACGAAGGCGCCCCAGTAGCTCCGCATCGCCCGCGCCATCGCCGTCTCCGGGCCGTTCGTTTCCCCGTCTCCGCATGGGGTCAAGCCGGGCTTGGCCCACAAGTAGGGCATCTCACTCCCGTGGTAGCAGCCCAGCTCCTCGGATCCGGGGTTGCACTCTTGCGGTTGGACGTACTGGAAGGTATAGTAATACGCCGAGGGCGGGCGCATCTCAATGTTATGTCTACGCCTCCCCGCTTGCTGCACGTGCCACACCGAAACCCCCTCAGACGCGTCCTGGCGCCCGCCTCCGTAGTGAGAGGCCAAGAACAGGCTGGGGCAGGCGTAGCGGACGTGGGCAATGATGGCCGCGACGTTCTCGGCGTTTTTCCCGTCCCCCCGGGGAGGGTAGACGCGAAGGAGCTCTTCGCGCTGGGCGAGCGATAGAGGGGGAAGGCCTTGCCCGTACTCCATCGCTCCAGTGCGCACCCAGGAGGCATAGGCCGCGTCCGTCCCGCCGGCGCCCCCCAGCCCTGTGGAGGCGACGAAGACACTGCCCTCGTCGCGGTTGCAGCCCAGGAGGACGTTTAGCGGTGACGCGGGTGCAAGGGGGGGCGTGACGGAGGGGTCGAGTAGCGTTGCGGGCGAGGCAGGGAGGAAAAGGTCGCCGTCGAGGGCGGGCGCCCAGTAGTGGTACATCTCCCGGCCCCTCTCGGAGGACTCGGGGATCAGGACCTCCAGGGAGAGACGGGTCAGGCAGGCGACCAGCCCGCCGTCATCCGCACCCTCGCTCGAGCCGTTGCTGGGGCTGCGCCTACCGGGACCCGGCCGGCACCCCAGGCCAGCCGCGAAGGTCTCTGTCCGGGTCCTCGCCTCCTGCAAGGGCAAGGCCACGCACGCTCCGCTCTCCATCACCAGGGCCTGCAGCATGGCGCGGCTCTTGGGGGCCAGCATGTGCAAGCAGGCACTAAAGGCTCCTGCTGACTGCCCCGCCAATGTGACAGCCTCTGCGTCCCCCCCGAAGAAACCGATGTTGTCGCGGACCCACTCTAGGGCCAGCTGCTGGTCGAGCATGCCCAAGTTGCCATTCCCAGGCAAGGTCGGGTCTGTCAGGAACCCGAGGGCCCCCAATCGGTAATTGATAGTGACAATCACGATGCCCTCTTCCGCCGCGAGGGAGCTGCCATCTAAGAGAGGGGAGTCGATGCCTCCTTCAGTAAAGGAGCCGCCGTGGATAAAGACCATCACGGGCATCGGGCTCCCCGGAGAGGCAGGCCGAAAGACGTTCAGCAGGAGACAGTCCTCCGAGCCCACTACAACGCCATCGCATAGCTGAGGGCAGCGCTCCTGCGGCATGTGCCCGCTTGCGTCAAATTGTGCGAAGCCTTCAGGCATCGTGGAGGGCTCCGCCCACGAGGGTTGCCCCCGCTTCCAGCGCTCGACGGGCCTTTGGGCGTATGGAATGCCCCAAAATTGATCAGAACCGCATTTGCTTGAAAGCCCTTGTATTTCCAAACCCATGGTCGGAACCCGGATCGTGATAATGTCATCGGCAGTGACATGGGGAATGTTCAAACAGGCGTGGAGGAGGACGGGGAGGAGGAATGCAGCGGGTGGGCGCATCGACTTAGGAGGACGGTGCATTTTTATCGGCCGCCTCCATGCCCAAAGGCGTCCTGTGCTGTGAAGTGTCCATTCTATGTGTTTGTCGTGATAATAAAAGGAATCTACGGGAGACAAGCACGGCCTTGTCCTTATTGAGCAGTGCAAGCGCCCGCCTCGTCACTAACGAGGGACTTGAAGCACGTCGCGTGATTGTAAACCGGCCTATTTCTAGAAGTGCACGAGAAGGCGAGCATGCGCTTTCCTTGGTACCTCAACTAAGCCGTGCATAATGTATCATGACGACAGGAGGGAAATGTACGGGCTAGGACGCGCGTCCGTACCTTATCTTTTTTTTAGCCGCCTCCTCCTCCTCCTGTACCCCCCCGGCGCCTCATCTTTCCTGCCCTCCTCCCACCCCCCACCGACACACCTACCTGTTACCGTCACCCTCGCTGTGGGAGACGCCGCGCCTGTCGTAGGTCCGTTGCCATCACCAGGGGTGGCTTGTCGCGCCCCCCCGCGCTCGAAATTCCTCCTTCTCTTCAAGGGCGGCGCCGCGGACAGTGGCGATCAAGGCACATCCCTGGCATGCCTCCGAGAGGCAGAATTTCGAGGCCTGGCCTACCGAGAGCTGCAGGACCTGGACGCGGTGGCGGCTCTACGATTCGAAGATGCCTTGAAGACTGACCTGTCCCTTTCAGGAGGGCGTCGCAAGGCTGATAAGAATGAGGGAAGGGGGAGGGGCTGCTCCTCCTCGTCCTTGGTGTATGTGCACGGTCTTCCCGACGACGGAAAGGTCATGCAGGCGATTGTGCAGAGCGCAGTCTTGGTACACGCCGCCTACGCGGTGTGGGCCTGTGCTCCCGCCTTCTCCGAGTGCGCGGACGTGGCGACTCGCATGCTTCTTGAGGACGCGCGCTTGAGCTCTCTGAGGGCGAACGCCTCCTGGGCGGCAGAGAGCTACGTCTTCAGTGCCAAAAGCGGGCGACGAAAGGATGTGGCGCTCCTTCCACAGAAACTGTACGAGATGAGGCACTTCTTGAGGCAGGTGCCCGGCCCCGTAGACCTCAAAGCTCCCGACGTGCGCTTGGTCCTGCTCGAGGACGGCGACGCGGAGGCCGGGGCGCGGCCACACCAGGTGTGGCTCACGCGAGAGATCGCCCGAGGATCTCGGGGACTAACAGAGCGCTTGTCTCTGAGGCGGCGGCCGTACGTGACGACGACGAGCATGGAGCCGAAAGCCAGCCTTGTCATGTCCCATGTGGCGGGCCTCCGGGAGGGCGACAAAGTCTGCGACCCGATGGCGGGGGGGGGGGCTCCTG